>NC_142795.1:28809939-28950456 GCF_049724085.1 Artemia sp. Qi Xiang Cuo
CTACTGAAATATTCCAACCCTTGCATTTCAATGAAAGAAATTCGAAATGAACTTTGAAAAATCAAGAGAATGTAACTGTGACAAGGTAAACCATGACAAAACACTACTGAAATATTCCAACTCTTGAATTTCAACGAATGAAATTCAAAATGAAATTTGAAAAATTAAGAGAATGTAACTGTGACACGGTAAAGCACAACAAAACACTACTGAAATAAGCCAACTCTTGCATTTCAATTAAAGAAATTCAAATGAACTTTGAAAAATCAAGAGAATGTAATCAGACAAGGTAAACCACGACAAAACACTCCTGAAGTATTCCAACTCTTGCATTTCAATGAAAGAAATCCAAAATGAACTTTTGAAAAATCAAGAGACTGTAAGTTTGACAAGGTAAACCGCGAAAAAAAACTAATGCAATAGAAAAAATAGAGAAGGATCACTATATAAAACCAAAAGGATACATTAAAAATCATCAGAAAATAAGTGTGATACGCTAAACGATGACAAAAAATTGCTGAAATGATCAAACTCTAACAGATACACCAAAGAACACAATCATAACCTTTGCAACATCGCCAGAATGACTGTGACATAGTAAACCACAACAAAACACTACTGAAATATTCCCACTCTTGCATTTCAATTAAAGAAATCCAAAATGAACTTTGAAAAATACAAGAAGGAATGTAACGTGTGACAAGGTAAACGACATGACATAAACACTACTGAAATAATTCAACTCTTGCATTTCAATGAAAGAAATCTAAAATGAACTTTGAAAAAATCAAGAGAATGTAACTGTGACAAGGTAAACCACGACAAAACACTACTGAAATATTCCAACTTTGCATTTCAATGAAAGAAACCAAAATGAACTTTGAAAATCAAGAGAATGTAAGGGTGACAAGGTAAACCACAACAAAACACTACTGAAATATTCCAACTCTTGCATTTCAATGAAAGAAATCCAAAATGAACTTTGAAAATCAAGAAGAATGTAATATGACAAGGTAAAACCACTAACAAAAAATCTACTGAAAAATCAAACTCTTGCATTTACCAATGAAAGAAATCCAAAATGAACTTTGAAAAATCAAGAAAATGTAAGTGTGACAAGGTAAACCACAGCCAAACACTACTGAAATATTCCAACTCTTTCATTTCAATGAAAGAAATTCAAAATGAACTTTGAAAATTCAAGAGAATGTAAGTATGACAAGGTAAATCACTACAAAACACTACTGAAATAATCCAACTCTTGAATTTTAATGAAAGAAATTCAAAATGAACTTTGAAAAATCAAGAGAATGTAACTTTGACAAGGTAAATCACGACAAAACACTACTGAAATATTCCAACTCTTGCTTTTCAACGAAAGAAATTCAAAATGAACTTTGAAAAATTAAGAGAATATAACTGTGACAAGGTAAACCATGACAAAACACTACTGAAATATTCAAACTCTTGCATTTCAAAGAAAAAAATACAAAATCATCTTTGAAAAATCAAAAGAATATAGCTGTGACAGGGTAAACCACGACAAAACACTACTGAAATAATTCAACTCTTGCATTTCAACGAGAGAAATCCAAAATGAACTTTGAAAAACACAAGAGAATGTAACTTTGACAAGGTAAACCACGACAAAACACTATTGAAATAATCCACCTCTTGCATTTCAATGAAAGAAATACAAAATGAACTTTGAAAAATCGAGAGAATGTAACTGTGACAAAGTAAACCACGAAAAAACACTACTGAAATATTCCAACACTTGCATTTCAATGAAAGAAATTCGAAATGAACTTTGAAAAATCAAGAGAATGTATCTGTGACAAGGTAAACCCAGACAAAACACTACTGAAATATTCCAACTCTTGAATTTCAAAGAATGAAATTCAAAATGAAATTTGAAAAATAAAGAGAATTTAACTGTGACAAGGTAAAGCACAACAAAACACTACTGAAATAAGCCAACACTTGCATTTAAATTAAATAAATTCAAATGAACTTTGAAAAATCAAGAGAATGTAACTGTGACAAGGTAAACCACGACAAAAAATTCCTGAAATATTCCAACTCTTGCATTTCAATGAGAGAAATCCGAAATCAACTTTGAAAAATCAATAGAATGTATCTTTGACAAGGTAAACCATGACGAAACCCTAGTGAAAAATTCCAATTCTTGCATTTCAACGAAAGAAAATCAAATGAACTTTGTAGAATTAAGAGAACGTAACTGTTACAAGGTAAACCACAACAAAAAACTACTGAAATATTCCAACTCTTGCATTTCAATGAAAGAAATTAAAAATGAACTTTGAAAAATCAAGAGAATGTAACTGTGACAAGGTAAAGCACAACAAAACACTACTGAAATAATCCAACTCTTGCATTTCAATGAAAGAAATTCAAATGAACTTTGAAAAATCAAGAGATTGTAACTGTGACAAGGTAAACCATGACAAAACACTACTGAAATATTCCAACTCTTGCATTTCAATGAAATAAAACTGAAATGAACTTTGAAAAATCAAGAAAATGTAACTGTGACAAGGTAAACCACAACAAAACACTACTGAAATATTCCGACTTTTGCATTTCAACGAAAGAATTTCAAAATGAACTTTGAAAAATCAAGAAAATGTAACTGTGACATGGTAAACGACGACAAAACACTACTGAAATAATCCAACTCGTGCATTTCAATGAAAGAAATTCAAAATTAACTTTGAAAAATCAAGAGAATGTAACTTTGACAAGGTAAACCACGACAAAACACTCCTGAAATATTCCAAATCTTGCATTTCAACGAAGGAAATCCAAAATGAACTTTGAAAAATCAATGGAATGTAACTATGACATGGTAAACCACGACAAAACACTACTGAAATAATCCCACTCTTGCATTTCAATGAAAGAAATTCAAAATGAACTTTGAAAAATCAAGAGAATGTAAATGTGACAAGGAAAAACACCACAAAACGCTACTGAAATATTCCAACTCTTGCTTTTAAATTAAATAAATCCAAAATCAAATTTTAAAAATCAATAAAATGTAACTGTGACAAGGTTAACCACAACCAAAAAATACTGAAATATTCCAAATCTTGCATTTCAATGAAATAAATTCAAAATGAACTTTGAAAAATCAAGAGAATGTAACTGTGACAAGGTAAAACACGACAAAACACTATTGAAATAATCCAACTCTTGCATTACAATGAAAGAAATTCAAAATGAACTTTGAAAAATCGAGAGAATGTAACTGTGACAAAGTAAACCACGAAATAAATCATGACAAAACACTACTGAAATATTCCAACTCTTGCATTTCAATGAAAGAAATTCGAAATGAACTTCGAAAAATCAATAGAATGTATCTGTGACATGGTAAAACACGACAAAGCATTACCGAAATTTTCCAACTCTTTCATTTAAGCTATAGAAATTCAAATTAACTTTGAAAAATCAATAGAATGTAACTGTGGCAAGGTAAACGTCAAAAAAACCCTACTGAAATAATCAAACTTTCATTTCAACGGAAGAAATCCAAAATAAATATTGAAAAATCAAGAGCTTGTATGTGTGACACGGCAAACCGTGACAAAACACTACTGAAATAATCCAACTCTTGCATTTAAATTAATTAAATTAAAATGAACTTTGAAAAATCAAGAGAATGTAACTGTGACAAGGTAAACCACGACAAAACACTACTGAAATATTCCAACTCTTGCATTTCAATGAGAGAAATTCAAATGAACTTTGAAAAATCAATAGAATGTATCTGTGACAAGGTAAACCATGACAAAACACTACTGAAATGTTCCAACTCTTGCATTTCAACGAAAGAAATCCAAAATGAACTTTGAAAAATCAAGAGAATGTAACTGTGACAATGTAAACCACAACAAAACACTACTGAAATATTACAACTCTTGGATTTCAATGAAAGAAATTAAAAATGAACATTGAAAAATCAAGAGAATGTAAGTGTGACAAGGTAAAGAACAACGAAACTCTACTGAAATAATACAACTCTTTCATTTAAATGAAAGAAATTCAAATGAACTTTGAAAAAAATCAAGAGAATGTAACTGTGACAAAGTAAACCACAACAAAACACTACTGAAATATTCCAACTCTTGCATTTAAATGAAAGAAATTCGAAATGAACTTTGAAAAATCAAGGGAATGTAACTGTGACAAGGTAAACCACGACAAAACACTACTGAAATATTCCAACTCTTGCATTTCAACGAAAGAAATTCAAAATGAACTTTGAAAAATTAATAGAATGTAACTGCGACAAGGTAAACCATGACAAAACACTACTGCAATATTCCAACTCTTGCATTTCAACGAAAGAAATTCAAAATGAAAAATCAAGAACTTTGAAAAATAAAGAAAATGTAACTATGACATGGTAAACCATGACAAAACACTACCGACATATTCCAACTCCTGCATTTCAACGAAATAACCTCAAAGTGAACTTTGAAAAATCAAGCGAATATAACTGAGACATGGTAACCACCGACAAAACACTACTGAAATATTCCAACTCTTGCATTTCAATGAAAGAAAACCGAAATGAACTTAAATCAAGATAATGTAACTGTGACAAGGTAAACCACAACAAAACACTACTGAAATATTCCAACTCTTGCATTTCAACGAAAGAAATTCAAAATGAACCTTGAAAAATCAAGAAAATGTAACTGTGACATGGTAAACCACGACAAAACACTATTGAAATATTACAACTCGTGAATTTCAACAAAAGAAATTGAAAACGAACTTTGAAAAATCAAGAAAATGTAACTGTGACAACGTAAAGCACGACGAAACACTACTGTAATATTCCATCTCCTGCATTTTAACGAAAGAAATTCAAAACGAACCTTGAAAAATCAAGAGAATGTAACTGTGACAAGGTAAATCATGACAAAACAATACTGAAATATTCCAACTCTTGCATTTCAACGAATGAAATCGAAAATGAACTTTGAAAAATCAAGAAAATGTAACTGTGACAAGGTAAACCACAACAAAACACTACTGAAACAATCTCACTCTTGCATTTCAATGGAAGAAATTCAAAATGAACTTTGAAAAATCAAGAGAATGTAACTTCGACAAGGTAAACCACGACAAAACACTACTGAAATATTCCAACTCTTGCATTTCAATGAAAGAAATCCGAAATTAACTTTAAAAAATAAAGAGAATGTAACTGTGAAAAGGTAAACCCTGACAAAACACTACTGAAATAGTCCAACTTTTGCATTTTAATAAAACAAATTCCAAATGAACATTGAAAAGTAAAGAGAATGTAATTGTGATAAGGTAAACCACGACAAAATACTACCGAAATAATCCATCTCTTGCATTTCAACGAAAAAAATCCAAAATGAACTTTGAAAAATCAAAAGAATGTAACTGTGACAAGGTAAACCACGACAAAACACTACTAAAATATTCCAACTCTTGCATTTCAATGAAAGAAATCCAAAAAGAACTTTAAAAATCAAGAAAATGTAAGTGTGACAAGGTAAACCACAACAAAACACTACTGAAATATTCCAACTCTTGCATTTCAAAGAAAGAAATCCAAAAGTAACTTTGAAAAATCAAGAGAATGTAACTATGAGAAGGTAAACCATAATAAAAAACTACTGAAATGTTCAGACTCTTGCATTTCAGTGAAAAAAATTCGAAATAAGCTTCGGAAAATCAACAGAAAGTAAGTGTTACAAGGAAAAGCAAGACAAAACGCCATTAAAATATTCCAACACTTGCATTTCAATGAAAGAAATCCAAAATGAACTTTGAAAAATCAAGAGAATGTAACTGTGACATGGTAAACCACGAGAAAACACTACTGAAATAATCCCACTCTTGCATTTCAATGAAAGAAATTAAAAATGAACTTTGAAAAATCAAGAGAATGTAAGTGTGACAAGGTAAACCACGACAAAAAGCTACTGAAGTATTCCAACTCTTGCATTTCAATGAAAGAAAACCAAAATTAACTTTGAAAAATTTAGAGAATATAAGTTTGACACGGTAAACCATGACAAAACACTACTGAAATATTCCAACTCTTGGATTTCAAATAAAGAAAACCTAAATGAACTTTAAAAAATCAAGAGAATGTAACAGTTACAAGGTAAACCCCTACAACACACAACTGAAATGTTCCAACTCTTTCATTTCAACGAAAGAAAGCTAAAATGAGCTTTGAAAAATTAAGACAATTTAACTGTGATTAGGTAAACCACATCAAAACACTACTTAAATATTATAACTATTGCATTTCAATTAAATAAATTCAAAATGAACTTTGAAAAATCAAAAGAATGCAACTCTGACAAGGTAAACCACGACAAAACACTAGTGAAATATTCCAACTCTTACATTTCAACGAAAGAATTTCATAATGAACTTTGAAAAATCTAAAGAATGTAACTGTGACAAGGTAAACCAACAAAATACTTAAATATTACAATTCTTTCATTTAAAAGAAATAAATTCAAAATGAAATTTTAAAAATTAAGAGAATGTAACTGTGACAAGGTAAACCATGATAAAACACTACTGAAATATTCCAACTCTTGCATTTCAACGAAAGAAATCGAAAATGAACTTTGAAAAATCAAGGGAATGTAACTGAGGTATGGTAAACCACGACAAAACACTACAGAAATAATCCCACTCTTGCATTTCAATGAAAGAAATACGAAATTAACTTTGAAAAATTAAGAGAATGTAGCTGCGACAAGTTAAAACAAGACAAAACACTACTTAAATATTCCAACTCTTATATTTAACGAAAGAAATCCAAAATGAACTTTGAAAAATTAAGAGAATGTAACTTTTGACAAGGTAAAACACGAAAAAACACTACTGAAATAATTCATCTTTTGCATTTCAAGGATAGAAATTAAAAATTAAATTTGAAAAATCAAAAGAATGCAACTGTGACAACGTACAGCACGATACAACACTACTTAAATATTTAAAGTCTTGAATTTCAACGCAAGAACTACAAAATGAACCTTTGAACGTAAATAAAATGTGATTGTGACAATGTAAAGCAAAACAAAAAAAAACTGAAATATTCCAACTCTTGCATTTCAACGAAAGAAATACAAAATGAAATTTGAAAAATCAAGAAAATATAAGTGTGACAAGGTAAACCACGAAAAAACACTACTGAAATATTCCAACTCTTGCATTTCAATGAAATAAATCCAAACTGCACTTTGAAAAGTCATAAAAATGTAAGTTTGACAAAGTAAACCACGATAAAACGCTACTGAAATATTCCAAATCTTGAATTTCAACAAAATAAATTCAAAGTGAACTTTGAAAAATATTGGGAATGTATGTGTGACAAGGTAAACCATGACAAAACACTACTGAAATAATCCCACTCTTGCATTTCAATGAAAGAAATTAAAAATGAACTTTGAAAAATCAAGAGAATGTAACTGTGACAAGGTAAACCACGACAAAATGCTACTGAAATATTCCAACTCTTGCATTTCAATTAAAGAAATCCAAAATGAACTTTGAAAAATCAAGCGAATATAAGTGTGACAAGGTAAACCACAACCGAACACTACTGAAATAATCCAAATCATGCATTTAAATGTAGGAAAACCTAAATGAACTTTAAAAATCAATAGAATGTAGATGTGACACGCTGAACCATAATCAAACACTACAGAAATGTTCAAACTCTTGCATTTCAACGAAAGAAATCCAAAAGGAACTTTGAAAAATCAAGAGAATGTAACTATGATAAGGGAATCTAAAACAAAACACGAGTTAAATAATCATAAAATTTCTTTCCAATGTAAGATTGCAGAATTGTGATTTGAAAAATTATTAAACTCGAACTTTAACGCTGTTATGCGCAACAAAATAATACTTTAATATTATAATAAGTTCATGTAAGCGTCATAAATTCAAAATGACATATGAAAAAAATCAAGAGAATGTAACTCTGACAAAGTAAACCACAACAAAACACTAATTAAATAGTCAAAATACTGAATTTAAATGAAATAAATTCCAAATGAGCTTTGAAAAATAAAGGGCATTTATCTATGACAATGTAAACCAAGACAAAACACTACTGAAATATTCAAACTCTTTCATTTCAACGAAAGAAATTCGAAATGAAGTTTGAAAAATTAATAGAATGTAACTGTGACAAGGTAAACCATGACAAAACACTACTGAAATATTCCAACTCTTGCATTTCAATGAAAGAAATTCAAAAAGAACTTTGAAAATCAAGAAAATGTAACTGTGACAAGGTAAACCATGACAAAACACTACTGAATTAATCCAACTATTACATTTCAATTAAAAAAATCCACAATTAAATTTGAATAATCAAGAGAATGTAAGTTTGACAGTGTAAACCACGACAAAACACTACTGAAATAATCCAACTCTTGCATTTCAATGAAAGAAATCCGAAATGAACTTTGAACAATCAAGAAAATGTAACTGTGACAAGGTAAACCACTACATAACTCTACTAAAATATTCAAACTATTGAATTTCAACGAAGGAAATTCAAAATGAACTTTGAAAAATAATGAAAATGTAACATTGAAAATCTAAACCATAACAAAACGCTACTGAAATGTTCAAACTCATAATTTTCAATAAAATAAATTCAAAATGAACTTTGAAAAATCACGAGAATGTAACTGTGACAAGGTAAACCACAACAAAACACTACTGAAATATTCCAACTCTTGCATTTCAGCGATAGAAATTCAAAATGAACTTTAAAAAATTAAGAGAATGTATCTGTGACAAGGTAAACCATGATAAAACACTACTGAAATATTCCAACTCTTGCATTTCAACGAAAGAAAAACGAAAATGAACTTTGAAAATCAAGGGAATGTAACTGTGATATGATAGACCACGACAAAACACTACTGAAATAATCCAACTCTTGTATTTCAATGAAAGACATTCAAAATGAACTTTGAAAAATCAAGAGAATGTAATTGTGAAATGGTAAACCATGACGAAACGCTACTGAAATATTCCAACTCTTCCATTTCAATGAAAGAAATCCAAAATGAACTTTGAAAAATCAGGAAAATGTAACTGTGACAAGGTAACCCATTACAAAACACTAGTGAAATAATCCAACTCTTGCATTTCAATGAAAAAAAGTCAAAATTAACTTTGAAAAATCAAGAAAATGTAACTGTGACTAGGTAAAACATGAACAAACACTACTGAAATAACCCAACTCTTGCATTTCAATGAAAGTAATTCAAAATGAACTTTGAAAAATCAAGAAAATGTAACTGTGACAAGGTAAACCATGGCAAAACACTACTGAAATATTCCAACTCTTTTATTTCAAGGAAAGAAGTCCAAAATAAAGTTTGAAAAATAATGAGAATGTAACTGTGACAAGGTAAACCACAACAAAACACTACTGAAATAATTTCATCTCTTGCATTTCAACGAAAGAAATTCAAAATGAACTTTGAAAAATCAATAGAATGTAACTTTGACAAGGAAAACCACTACAATACGCTACTGAAATATTCCAACTCTTGCATTTTAACGAAAGAAATCCAAAATGAACTTTGAAAAATCAAGAGAATGTAACTGTGACAAGATAAAACACGACAAAACACTACTGAAACATTCCAACTCTTGCATTTCAAAGAAAGAAATACAAAATGAACTTTGAAAAATTAAGGGAATGTAACTGTGACATGGTAAACCACAACCAAACACTACTGAAATATTCCAACTCTTGCATTTCAGTGAAAGAAATTCAAAATGAACTTTGAAAAATCAAGAAAATGTAACTCTGACAAGTTAAACCACGACAAAATGCTACTGAAATATTCCAACTCTTGCATTTCAACGAAAGAAATCCAAAATGAACTTTGAAAAATCAAGAGAATGTAACTGTGACAAGGTAAACCACGACAAAACACTACTGAAATATCCCAACTCTTGCATTTCAATGAAAGAAATTCAAAATGAACTTTGAAAAAATCAGACCTTTGGAGGGGGGAGGGGCCGGGGGAGGGGGTCGTTCTGTGTCTCAATGCACAAAAAAAAGTATAAAAAATGGGGAGGGAATGGGAGGGGGAGGGGAGGGGGAGGGGAGGGGAGGAGGAGGTAGGAGGAGGAGGGAGGAGGGAGGAGGTGGGAGGAGGAGGAGGAGGGAGGAGGAGGAGGGGGAGAAGGGAGGAGGAGGAGGAGGTGGGAGGAGGGAGGAGGAGGGAGGAGGAGGGGGAGGGGCCAGGGGAGGGCCTTTGGGGCACAGGGAGGGCCTCTGGGGCACAGGGAGGGCCTTTGGGTGCCTGGGGGACATTTGGGGACCGGTGGATGGCCTTTGGGACCCCGTTGGTCCTTTGGGAGCTCGATGGGCCTTGGGGGGGCCCGGGGATGGCATTGGGGGGACTGGGGGGGCCTTTGGGGTGCCGGTGGCCCTTTGGGAGCTTGGGGGGCCTTTGAGGGTCCGGGGGGGCAGTTGGGGACCTGGGGGACATTTGGGGACCGGTGGAGGGCCTTTGGGAGCTTGGGGGGCCTTTGAGGACCGGGGGTTCCTTCGGGGTTGGGGTAGGAGGATTGGAACCCTTTGGGGTTGGGTTAGAGGACCTCACAACACTGTTCAAATGAAACTTGTGTATTATAACGACCACAGAGTTTTACCATTAAATTCTCTTCTAAAATCTTTCCTAAAATCATCTTTTAAAATGTCTCTAACCGTTACGCCGAAATAGTTCCATAACCTGTCTAAAACGGTTTCGCCCAAATAATCCCTAAACGTATATTCAGCGTGTTCCTTTGTTATTGGCATCTCTGCGCTAAAACATTTCAAATTAATATGAAACCTTTTCGCGCGCTAAAACAATTCATCGCTAAGATGTTTCTTGCCTAATTGTTTCCATGGCCTTTGGTTATTAATATCCTTTGGAGTTCGACCAAAAGAGTTGTTTCCGAGGCAAAGACATTAATGACTTGGATCTATTCCTGGAGAAATGTTTCTAGGCGAAAATTTTTAAAGTCTGACAGATGATGTCATTGATTGATTGATCTGTCAACAAAGGGAAATTAATTTGTTGTTTCTAAGAGGAATTATTGATTCACGATAGGTGAATTGAGGTCGACTGCACAGGTGTTCCAAGGTCGATGTTGTTGTAAGTGCACGCTCTCAGCGAATGTCAAGGTCGATGTTGTTGTTGTGAAATTTAGGTCATTGACCCCATTAACCACGTGTTCCCCCTAATGAGTCCATGCCCATATTTGGTGCCCCGTCAGTATTCTATGCCCATATATGGACCATAAACCACGTGGTTCGTACCGGTGTTGTAAGTGCACGCTCTCAGTGAATGTCAAGGTCGATGTTGTTGTTGTGAAATTTAGGTCATTGACCCCATTACGTAATCATTCTCCCTAGGGAGGCTATGCCCTTATTTGGTGTGGGCGTCGGAATTTTTAAAAAAAGTGTCCGGATCGGGATTCGAAGGGGTATTGTGGGCGTCGGAGTCAATAAGGCCATTCTACTAAAGTTCATATCTTTTAGCCCTCCCTCTGAGTACTTCGGGGGATTAAGTCATCCCAAAAGACATATTTATCATATTTTCGACCATGCTGAACAAAATGGCTATCTCAAAATTTTGATCGGGTGACTTTGGTAAAAAAATAAGCGTGGGAGGGGGCCTAGTTGCCCTCCATTTTTTTTTGTCCCATAAAAAGGGCACTAGAACTTTTAATTTCCGTTCCAATGAGCCCTCCCACGATATTCTAGGACCACTGGGTCGATACGATCACCCCTGGGGAAAAAACAAAACAAAAACAAACAAACAAACAAACAAACAAACAAATAAACACGCATCCGTGATCTTTCTTCTGGCAAAAAATGCAAAAATCCACATTTTTGTAGATAGGAGCTTGAAACCTCTGCAGTAGGGTTCTCTGATACGCTGAATATGATGGTTTGATTTTCATTAAGGTTCTATAACTTTTGGGGGTCTTCCCCCTTTTTTTGAAAATCAGCCAAATTTTCTCAGGCGCGTAACTTTTGACGGGTAGATCTAAACTTGATGAAATTTATATATTTGAAATCAGCATTGAAATCTGATTCTTTTGATATATCTATTGGTATCAAAAACCCGTTTTCTAGAGTTTCGGTTACCATTGAGCCGGGTCGCTCCTTACTTACAGTTCGTTACCACGAACTGTTTGATCCGAAGAAGAACTGAGTCGTTTCGGAAGCGGCTAAATTTCGATTCTACTTTCCTGAACGTATTTCTACAGGATTGTGGATGGTTAAGTTTTATTTTATTTTCATTGTGCCTTGTTTTGTTTTTTGTATTCCGTCAGTTGTGAGCTTTTGTACATTATGATGGGCAATACAATTTATTATTATTATGTAATAATCATTAAATTCAATTTTACCCATCAAAAAGTGCGAGCCTTGCAAAGTTTACTTTCTTTTTGAAAAAGGAGCAAAATGAAGTATGTAACCTTTGAGAATTTGTTAGATTGTTTTTTAGTGTTTTTTTTTTGTTCAGTGGCGATTGTAAAAACCAGTGGCTCTAAAAAGTCGAAAAAAGCCTCATTCAAGCGGAAATTAAATTTCTAATACCCTTTTTAAGTGGCAGAAAAATATTTAGGACAGAATAGTAGCGTTTTCTGATCTTTTGTGGAGGGAAATAACAGCTTTGGCCCAAAATGATCCAATGAGCTATAGGGTAATAGTTATGATATAGGTAAGTGATTTAAAAGTATCAAAAATGCATGTAAAGCTTTCCCGTTTCAGAGGCAATAAATCCCTAAGGTGACGCATTAGCCCCGAAAGATGTACTAAGTCCATACAAATTGAACGGTTCATGTAGAAATTATTTTTCAGGCTTCATTTCACTAAATTGATTCATTTGAAGCTTTGTAAATTATGCAAAGCGGTTTGTAATTGCACATTAACCAGTAAAGGACTGCTGATGGGTCTTTGTTTAGGTACAGGGAGTGTGATTGAACCTAAAAAAAAAATGCGTTTTTTCCCTACCTTTCCATAAGCCTTCAGGTATATATATAGAAGTAGGTTGGGCAATGGAAGGGGAGTAGGAATTAATACATAATTTCCCTTTATTTTCAGAATTGCTTTTTCGACTGCACTTGGAATATGAACGCTGCAAGATGTTAGTTTCCTTCTTATAACAGACAATCTTTTCTGCGGAAGATGTATGATTACATTTGCATCTTTACCTGCAGAAAAGATTGAAATAGGGGGGGAGATACTTCAGTGCCTTCAGAAAGTTTTACGCTGGGGCTTAAAGTACTTGTCTTCAGCTGAGCCAAAGCATCGGTCAAAGTATTTCTAATTCTCATTGTTTTTCGAAGCTGTAAATTCTCCTCGTTTTTCCTTATTGTGGCTTATGTTGTTTCCTTGCTGTTGTTCTTATCTACATCATTTTCATTACTATTAGAAGTAGTACTTAGATTGTTTTTTCTTCCTTAATGGGAGACCACGGAATCAAATGGGGAGGAAAAAGTCTCCTGGACTTGGATTATGCTGATGATTTAAGCATCCTAGATGAAAGTTTGAGTAAAATGAATGAAGTTTTAGAGGTTGTGTGAGTTCAGGGTGCTAGAATAGGTTTGAAAAATAATTTAAAGAAGACTAAATTAATAATTCTAGGAGTAAGTTAATATGAAAATGTGGCGTTTGGTAACGAAAGGATTTGTACAGTAGAAAGTTTCAATTACATATGGATTATTACTATTAAAGATGGTTGGATCTGTGAAGATATTAACAGTAGAACATTCAAGGCTCAGAGTGTTTTTTCACAGTTAAAATAAGTCTGGAAGAATAGGAAGATAAGTCTGCAAACCAAGATTAGAATCTTAGAAGCTACAGTGATGACAGTGGTCAAATATGGCTCTGAAGCATGGACGCTCCGAAAAGCGGATGAAGATTTGCTAGATGTTTTCCAGAGAAATTGCTTAAGGATTGTTCTGGGTACCCAGCTGACTGACCGTATTTCAAACATTAGGCTATACGAAAAATGTGGTTCAATACCACTTTCTAGATCTATAATGAAAGAAAGGTTGAGGTGGTTAGGGCATGTTGTGCGGATGAAGGATGACAGATTGCCGAAGATCTTTCTTTTCGGCCAACCATCTAGGGCTAAACGGAAAGCAAGTCGTCCTCGTCTGAGGTGAGATGACTTCATAAAGAAAGATTTAATGGACAATGGAACTTCTTTGGTGGGTGTAAAAATGGAGACTCTGAATAGATTGGGATGGAGGAGGAGCGTGCGTAGCTGTGTTGGCCTCAGGCGGCTTGGTGCTGCGATGAGTTGTTAGTAGTAGTAGTAGTAGTCTTCCTTAAAAAGTTATATTTGAGATGCTCAAGCATGACAACATTCAAAATTCCTGGGATCTTTCACAAAATTTTACCAAAATGCCTATCTTTTACTTCTTCTTAAAGTCGTAGAATACTTATATGTGTTTTGAAGATAAATTTCCGATGTTTCTAAAAAGTATACTCAATTCCTTGGTTTCTTGTATGCGCGTCATTTTTGTTGCTGTCATGAATAATGATCAGGTCATTTTCCCTGTTTTAAATAAAAAATATAAATGTTTGAATACACTGAAAAAATATAAATATTTCTACTTTTATAACTTTAATAAGTCAAATAGTATTTATATTTTGATTACTAAATATTAGTATATGTGTATTAAACTGACAATGCACATTCATTTGTATTTTTTTTTCAGTGAATTGCAAATTATGTTCTGGCTTTGGGAAGGCATAGGGATTTTGAGCCCTACTCCTGTTAGTTTCTGCTCGTTTTGAGTTTTACTGGGTTATTTATTGTAATTTCTGTTCGTTTTGGGTTTCATTTATTTATCTACGATGATTTGTGGTAGTTTCACGCTTGGTAGATTATTTGATTTGATTTTTGCTCATTTTTTGTTTAATGAAGTTCTTTACTTTTCTTTGAAAAACTTATTTTGCGGGAAAAGTTTCTTTAATTAAATTATGTTCGTTTTATATTGATAAAATCTTTTCAGGGAAAAAGAAAATAATTCTTTAAATCTTTTCGTTTTTGTAAGACTTTATAGTTTGGCCTGCTATTTGTATGCCGGAGAAAAATTTTCAGTGAATTTCAACAACATACACCCTTTTAAAAATCTGGACACAAATAGTTTTATTTAGTTTCATACCTCCTCTAGTTGACCTGAAATAGAAATCTTGATACCATTCGCAAAAAAATCTGTTTACTTTCTTTGATAGCTTGGATACACTTACGCTATTTCATTTGGTTAAATTTTAAGAGCAGAAGTAGCCCCGAAAGTTTGAATATAATACCCTCAGTTGTTCTTGGGTTCTTGGGTTGTTCTTGGGTTTCTTGGGATACTGCTGAGTTTTTTAAATTAACTCCTGTTCGTTTTTTTATTGACATAGTCTTTTTCATGAAACATTTATATCTTCTCGGTTTTTTCTATAAGAATCCAATGTTTGGCTTGCTATCTGTATGTTGGAGTAACTTTCTGCCCTTTTTTGAAAATTTACATGCTCTTAGTTTGTTTTGATTTAGTTCAATATCCTCCTAAATATTCCTTGAAAGATTCAACTTAATATCCTTAGCTTGCGTAGCAGCAACAGTTGTAGTATCAGCAGAAGCATTAGTTGTAGTATGCTCATAGCACCTTTGGTTTCTTTAACATCGCCTTCAGCACACGCTGAGAGTTTCAACTTAACACCATCAACTGCTCCTGAAGCATTGCTGATACGTCCTCTTGACCACCTGTGTAGGAATAGTGTATTTCGATTTAGTTCAATATTAAATTTAAAAAAAGTTTTTTTTTAACTGAAAGTAAGGAACGACATCAAAACTTAGAACGAACAGAAATTATTCTGTATATGAAAGGGGCAGTCCCCTCCTCAACGCCTCGCTCTTTACGCAAAAGATTTTTATTATTTAAAAAAATTAATTTGTGAGACAGAGTCAAACTTTAGCGTAAAGACCGAGGCGTTGAGGAGGGGACAGCCCCTTTCATATAGGGAATAATTTCTGTTCGTTTTAAGTTCTAATGTTGCTCCTTGCTTTCAGTTAAAAAACTTGTTTTTTCAATTTAATTTCTGATTGTTTTCTTAAGTAATGCAGCTTTGATTTTGGCTCACCGTACATGAATAATTAAAACGAAATCTGCAAATTAATTTTACTTTTTTTTGGCAAAATGGCTTTCTCGAAATTTTGTTCTTACCTAACTTACGAATTAACTTACGTGACGAACTTCTATATTCGTATATTTGTATTACGTATTTTAGGGAGTTCAACCCCTAGTCAATACCTCGCTCTTTACACTAAAGTTCAAATTTTGTTCCGATTCTTTAAGGATGACCCCTTAATCACAAAGGCCGTTAATTAGAATAAATAGTTCTGATGAAATTACAAAAAAACTTTAGCGTAAAGAGCAAGTTAACGACTAGGGGACGAACCCAATCATATACGTATTAATTTCTTTTCGTTTTAAGTTGCTCCTTACTTTCAGTTGATTTTTTTTTTAATTTCTGATGTTTTTTTTTAAAGAATTCTGGGAAATCTGGTGCCCCCTTCATATCAATTTCCCTTCTCCCATGAAAAATTTTTCCATGGAAAGATCCTCCCACGTAACACCCAACCCCCCTGAAATACAAGAAAAAAATCCCCCCTGAAAACTTGTGTATACTTCCCAATGACCAATACTATATGTAAACAATGGACAAAGTTCATAACTTGCAGACCTTCCCCCGGGGACTGTGGGGGATTAAGTCATCCTTAAAGACATTGTTATTGTATTTTTTGACCATGCTGAACAAAATGGCTATCTTAAAGTATTGGTCGGGTGACTTTGGGAATCAATGAGCGTGGGAGGGGGCCCAGTTGCCCTACATTTTTTTGGTAACTTAAAAAGGGCACTAGAACTTTTAATTTCCGTTCAAATGAGCCCTCCCGCGATATTCTAGGACCACTGGGTTGATACGTTTGCCCCTGGAAAAAAAAAACAAACAAGAAAACAAATAAATACGCATCCGTGATCTTTCTTCTGGCAAAAAAAATTACAAAATTCCACATTTTTGCATATTGGAGTTTGAAACTTCTATAGTAGGGTTCTCTGGTACGCTGAATCTGATAGTGTAATTTTCATTAAGGTTCTATGATTTGTAGGGGATGTTTCCCCCTTTTTTCGAAAATAAGGCAAATTTTATCAGGCGCGTAACCTTTGATGGGTAAAACTAAACTTGATGAAACTTGTATATTTGAAAGCAGCATAAAAATTTGATTCTTTTGATGTATAAAAATTTTTTTCCGTTGTTTAGAGTTTTGGTTACTATTGAGCCAAGTCGCTCCTTACTTACAGTTCGTTACTACGAACTATTTGACAGTTTCAATAAAGCCCAAATTTTCTGCTTTAATATCCTTAGCTTTAGTAGGAACAGTAGTAATACCAGCAGTAATACTAGTAGCAGTAGTAGCAGTAGATTCAATAGTAGTAGCTTCAGCTTTAGTAGCAGTAGTAGTAGTAGAAATCGTAGTAATAATAGCAATAATATTAGTATGAGTAGACGCAGTAGCAATAGGACGGAAATATTGTCTCTTGGTTAGTTCAACATCCCCCTCAACTAGCCCTGTTAGTTTCAACTTCTCACACCGAACTGTTCCTAAGATATTGCTGATACGCCCTTTTGACAACCTGCATACAGACAGAGTTCTGTGACAGAGTTCAAGGCTTTGAGGGGGTTGACCTTCCCAAAGGCCTTATTAATGGACCTTTTAACAATGTTGAAGAAAATTGATGTCTCAAAATTTTGATCGGACGTTTTTTTGGAAATGATGACCATGGGGGTTTTGGCTGTTGGTGAGGGCTGGTTGCCATCAAATCCCTTTTAACTCTCAAAAAGGGCACTAAAACTTCCGATTCCCAATCAAGTGAGCCTCAACCGAAGTTTATACGACCATCCATCCCATAAAAACCTTATATACCCCTTGGGAATAACTTACAACCCTTGCCCCAGGGCTCTGGTGGGTTGCAACAACTCTGGAGGCATTGTTATATGTTTTTTTTGTTATTTTGAACAAAATGGCTATCTCACAATTTCGACAATATGCATCTGAAGAAAAGAGGACGTCGGGGGGGGGGGGGGAATAGTTGCCCTCCATCACTTTTGACTCTTAAAAGTGAACTAGTCTTTTTAATTTCCAATTGAATGAGCCCCCGCTAAAATTTATATGACTACCTCATCTGTAAAATCTCTATATACCCTCGTGGTATAATTTAAAACTTTTACCCTTAGGATCTGGCGGGATGTTTCAACTCCGACGGCTTTGTTATATGATCTTTAGACTATTTTGAACAAAATGGCTATCTCGAAATTTCTATCGGATGCGTTTTGGGAAAAGATGACCTGGGGAGGGGGGGGGCTAGCTGCCCTTCAATCATTTTTACTCCTAAAAAGGGAAGTAGAACTTCTGATTTTCTATCCAATGAACCCCCTCCGAAGTTTATACGACCACCCCTTCCATAAAAACGCGGGCAACTATTATAACTTATAGCCCTTACCCTGAGGGTTATGGCGGGGGGGGGGGGTGTCATCCTAAAATACATACTTACTGGACCTTTCAACTACGCTGACCAAAAGGGCTATCTAAAAATTTTGATTGGATATATTTGGGGAAATGATCGGCATAGGGGGGGGGGGCTGGTTACCATCAAATCACCTTCGACTACTAAAAAGGATACTAGAACTTTCAATTTCCAATCGAATTAGCCCCTTTCGAAGTTTCTACGACACCTCCTTCTATACGAAGTGCTCTAGTATCCACATTGCTCTCTATCTAGGCAGCGCTATTGCCCTCCCCATGATATTTTTATATCTTATGTGCATCACACGTATTTGGAAAGATGTTCGTCTGACACAATTATTTCTACGTCTACTTTCTGTAGTTTCTGGCTATACACATAGCTCATTTTCAAGACTACCATACAGGGATGCTAATATATATATATATATATATATATATATATATATATATATATATATATATATATATATATATATATATATATATATATATATATATATATATATATATATATATATATATATATATATATATATATATATATATATATATATATATATATATATATATATATATATATATATATATATATGTATATATATGTGTGTGTATTATAACCTTTATATTGTTTGTTATATTACAACATTTACCTATACTATTGCGGGAACCAGTTTATCTAAAATATTTGCAGGATTTCGAAATTCTTCCCTACAGTTGTATGTCTTGAAGGCAAACCAATGCTGGATTGCGGAAGATTATGCAATTCTTTATTCAACTATATTTCAAGTACATATAATTTATAATGTCAAGGAAAACGAACTATTAACCACCAAGCCCAGTAGCCTAATACAATAGGTCAATGAACGAATCCTATTTCTTCTTTAGTCTTACATAATATCGCACTTTTACTCCTTTTCTTTGCCATTAGATTTTTTGGACAGTAGATCAGATAGTCTAAATCTGCGTTTATAATAAGTCGACTGTCGGTATTGCAGATCTGTGCCATGAAGATAGTCCAGAATTCCTAAGGCTCCAAAACATTGATTAAACCTGGAAATAAAAAGAGGATCAATTCAGGGGGCTTACGGAAAGCAGTATCGGGACGTATATACGCGTGTTCAACATGCAGTAGAAAAAAAACAGCTTTGGTCAACAGAAACTTTTCTCTTCACTGCCAAAGTTTTTCGAATATGTCAGGCAGCGAAAAGTTTGATCTTCGTATAGCAAAACATTGCTACCCGCAAACAGAAATATTTTCTGGTCAAAAACTCTTCGACAGGAGAAATTATTACAGTACCAGGCATCAAACTTTCTGTTTACTTAATTACTTTTGAAGAAGCGAAAAATTCTGCTCTTTTCGCGGTAATATTTTCTCAGAGCTAATGTTGGCAATGAAAGAATGTATCGATATCCAAATGCTAGTAGGCTACTACACGGAAATAATTTTTGCTATTAAACCCTATTCTTGATATCCATACACAAAAAAATCTTTCCAAAAAGAAACTAAAGAGCTTCATTAAAACTTAAAACGAACAAAAAACCATTCCGTACATGAGAAGGCAGGCCCCTCCTTAACCCCGCGCTCTTTACTCTAAATTTGCGTTTTATTCCCAATACTTTAAGAACAACTGCTCTAGACCCAAGGAAGATTAGAATAGAAGCTATGTTCATAATATCTCAAGGAATGAAAGATTTTATTAATGTGTATTTGCTTCAAACAATACCATTTTCAGTTAAAATGTTCTAAAAGGCAATTGGTTACGTACCTATTGTATTCACAAATACATTCAGACTAACAGGGCAAAGTTTTGACATAAAGAGGGGAGTTGAGGGGGGCCAGCTCAGCTAAAACAAGAAATATTTTCCGTTCGCTTTAGGTTTAAGTGCACCTCTCATAGAATGCTGGACCTAATGGATGGGCCTAAGTTTATTATGGATGGCCCATCGTTAGGCCCTGTTAGGCCCATGCATTAGGCCCATCATTCGACTCTGTCTCACAACTCTATTTGTTAAAACAATAAAAAACTTTAGCTTAAAGAGCAAGGCGTCAAGGAGGGGACAGCCCCTTCCATATACGGAATAATTTCTTTTCGTTTTAAGTTTTAATGTCGCTCCTTACTTTCAGTTCAAAACACTTTGCTTTTTGTATTTAATTTCTGAAAGTTTTTTAATTAATGCAGCTTTGATTTTGGCTCAACGTAGATGAATAATTAAAATGAAATTTGTATATTAATTTTACTTTTTTTTGGCTAAATGGCTTTCTCGAAATTTTGATCTGACGTAACTTACGAAATAACTTACGTAACGAACTTCTATATTCGTATATTTTTGTTACTTATATGAGGGGTTCTCCCCCTAGTCAATACCTCGCTCGTTACGCTAAAGTTTGAATTTTGTTCCGATTCTTTAAGAATGACCTCTGAATCACAAAGGCGGTTTAATTAGAATAGATAGCTTTTTTGAAAGTACTAAACAAAACTTTAGCGTAAAGAACGAGGTATTGACTAGGGGAGAACACCTCATATACGTAATAGTCTCTGTTCGTCTTAAGTTTTAATGTTGCTCCTTACTTTCAGTTGAAAAAACTTATTTTTTATTTAATTTCTGATCGTTTTTTTAAAATAATGCTGGGAAATCCAGCGGCCCCCTTCATAGAAATGTCGCTTCTCCCATGACAATATCCTCCATGGAAAGATCCTCCCACGTAGCCTGCTACTCCGAACCCCTCCCTACCAGAAGAAATCCCTCCTGAAAACGTCTGCATACTTCCAAGTAACAAATGCTATATTTAAACAATGGGCAAAGTTCATAACTTAGAGCCCTTCCCCAGGGGACTCTGGGGGATTAAGTCATCCTCAAAAACATATTTATTAGGTTTTAGACTATGCTAAACAAAATGACTATCTCAAAATTTTGATCAGATGACTTTGGGAAAAAGTGAGCGTGGGAGGGGGCTTAGTTGCCCTCCAATTTTTTTGGTCACTAACAAAGGGCACTAGAACTTTTAATTTCCGTTCGAATGAGCCCTCACGCGACATTTTATGACCACTGGATCAATACGATCACCCCTAGAAAAAATAATAATAATAATAAACACGCTAGAAATAAACATGCTACATTTTTGCAGGCAGGAGCTTTAAACCTGTATAGTAGGGTTCTCTGATACGCTGAATATGATGGTTTGATTTTCATTAAAATTATATCACTTTTAGGGGGAGTTTCCCACTTTTTTTGAAAATAAGGGAGTTTTTTCAGGCTCTTAACTTTTGATGGGTAAAACTAAACTTTAATGAAACTTAAATATTTGGAATCAGCATGAAAATCCGATTCTTTTGATGTATCTACTGGTATCAAAGTTTTTATTTTTTAGAGCTTTGGTCACTATTGAGCCGGGTCGCTCCTTACTTACAGTTCGTTACCACGAAATGTTTGACTTAAAGTACTCCTCAAAAAATGTCTTTAAGTATGTATTTAAGTACTTGGAACTGTACTTAAGTACGTACTTAAGTATGGTGGCCGGTTTTTACCCCCCCCCCCCGGTGATTGCCCCTCAGAAAATACCCACCTCCCGGAAAATACCCCCCCCCCCGTGGAAAATACCCCCCCCCCAGAAAATACCCGCCCCGCAGAAAATATCCCCACCGTGGAAAATCCCCCCGCGAATATACGCCCCCCTCCCGAAAAATCCCCCCGGAAAATAACCCCCCCCCCCTCAAATTTATTTCTAAAGTAACAAATAAACTAACAAAAAACCCGGTGTGTTCTCGAATTTTACACAGCGTAACTTGAGTGAATGGCGCATAATACACAAATTCAAAAATTCCTTCCCCCTACGGAAATAAAAAGAATAAAACGGTACTTTTATGCTACACGCACTCTTTTATATATGTCAAACTGGAGACGCGACAGAAAACCCGTGTTGTGTGAGTTAATTCAAGACACTGCTATACAGTAATGAGTGTTTAGCATGATTTTCAATGCGTTGACGATATTTAAGCTGTTGTTTTTTGGGGTTTAGGAGGAGAAAAAGGTACCTAGGTTAGGTTACGTATTTGATATATGCTATGCTTTACCCCCCCCCCCCTTCCCTAATGCGCAAATATATAGCCCAAATTTGTTTTTAGGACTCACATCCCCCTCCCACGTCTTGAGGAATTTCCTGGTGGCACTCATGAAGCTCCCCACTTTGCCACTATTTGTACCGGTAAGCCCGTCATTGTAATCCATTATGATGCACTTAGCATTTTTTGTAATAGGAGGGGAGCTATCACGCTGCAGTACCCATATTATAGGCTGAGTAAAAATAATATTCCCGGGAATGACGGAATATTAGAGATTAATCCGTATCCCCCTTCCAAACCTCCCTCCAAATTTATATTAAGGCCCCCTAAAAAGCAAGAAAACACTGCAAATATATATTTAAAGGGAGATGATAAATATTTTTTTTTACATCTTGGTAACAACAAAGCTTATGATAGCACTTATCCCCCTCCCCAGGGAAATTTCTCAGTGGAATTCATGATCTTGCCCACGTTTCTCCCTTTTGTGCCGGTAAGCATTTGAGTGTAACCCTTTATATTACTCGGAAACAAATATTTCTGCAATTAGAGGTGACCTATCTCCCAGCAGGACCTTAATTACAGGCTTCCTCCCAAAATGCTCCTTCCTCACAGGATAAAACTTCCCTTCGGATCACTATTCTGTATTTATTTGAAGGTTTATTTAATGTTGAAAAATGCGGGCATAAAATACACTTTTTGGGACTTCAAGCACCCTCCCCCTACCCATCAATATGAAGATCCATTGGCATTCCTCCCTAATAGCTGACATACAACAATAAGAAGCTCTACATGATTTTGTCATTTTGTCTATATGTTTTGTTCTGAAAGGAATTGACTTAGTTAAAAGAAGCTCTAAAATAAATAGGCCTATATATGTTAATCTTTTACTTTATATATACTATGTGCATGTTTAGGGTTGAATTGGCCACGGTGTGGCATTGCTGCCTCTGAAACTGTTAAACTCAGTTTTCAATCGATCGGTTATCTCAGGGTTTTCCGTCGGTAGCTTTTCCTCTCCCTTTAGGACAATTCTTTTTTCTGTCGTGAAAATGGCAGAAAAGACCAGTTTGCTATGGCACAATCTTTTATACTTCTCAAAAGAGCACTATAAATTTTTACTTCCGTTTGAATGAGTCCTCTCTCGGTGTTCTAGGGCCATAAGTTGATCCGGTGAGCCCTGAGAGTAAAATCAACAAACAAATAAACACGCATCCATGATCATTCGTCTCAGAAATGATGCAAAATTCCGCCCATTGTAGATAAGGGCTTAAAAAACCTCTGCAATAAGATTTTCTAATATGCTGAATTAGATAATGTAGTTTTTATCAAGATAGTAGTAAGCGGCTAATGCATTGAAACCCAATGCATTGAAAACCTACACACATATCCATGCCTCAGGCGTAGGTTTGCGGGTAGGTCTTCAATGCATTAGCCGCTTACTACTCAAGATCACTCGTCATTTGGAGTATTTCTCCTCCTTTTTTCAAAGTGTAGCAAATCTTCTCAGGTTTGCGACTTTTGGCCGGTAGATTTAAACTTAGCGAACTTTATATGTTTAAAATTCAAGGAACTTTATATTAGCTAAAACTGTTTTTCTTAGAGTTTCAGATATGACCAGCACCAGTCTTTCTTTATTTATTGTTCGTTAACATGGACTGTGTGAAAGATGTATTAAACCGAGAATAAGACTTCTGTGGACGATAATAATAAGCCTTGTCTGTGAGACTGTTTTTGAAATGGAAGCAGAAACTATCTTGGACGAAGTTTTCTGTTAGAACCATATACTTGTTTACCTGTTCTAGCTTGAACATAGAAGAATTGTAGAAAATACAGGCCATCCAAACTTTCTTTTCCCGCTACGTCCCCGAAAGAGAAAGAGAAAAAAGATAACAAGCAAGGACTGTCAAATAACTAATATAGAAACTATTGGAGCTAAAATGAACAAGATTTATCATGAGAGAGAGAGAGAGAGAGAGAGAGAGAGAGAGAGAGAGAGAGAGAGAGAGAGAGAGAGAGAGAGAGAGAGAGAGAGAGAGAGAGAGAGAGAGAGATGGGTGGGGGGGGGTAACTTCTTTTTTATTTTACAATATGAAGATCAAAGTTTTTGTACATGTTTGTTTAGATACAAAAAAATATACTGGGTTAAAAACAAGGATATGGTTAAGGATAAGCGAATGGTGTGAGGTCTAAGTAGAGGAAAACGAATGTTAAAAACGAATTTGCTTGGGAGCTATTGGATGCATTATTAGCAAAATGTAGGCAAACTTGTGTCAACCGTTTCAAGGATAGCAAAATTAAGTCTAAGAAGAAAGAAGAGATAAACGACGAATTCATAAATACAGATAATTCTTAGAGATTGTTTTTAAAAGTTCCGAATGGTGTTTAAAATGCTGCTCCATAATGCGTCCATGACTCGACTTACTGCAACCACTCCGTCTTATCTTGTTTGTTTCAAGTTTTCCTCAAAAAAGCTATCCGACCTCTCCGCTCAACGTATTTTCGGTATTGAGACTTTTACTTTATTGGCCACCATGAGTAGAAGGCTATCTTATACTCCGATCGCTCACCCGTGCTGCCACCTACAACTTTTTTACATAGTTTAATGGGGACAGTGTCAATGACCTCTTTTTCCAAGGTCGATTTATTGTTATTGTTTTGGCCAAGTGCCCGCTAGGGAAGAATGTTATGATCTAGGAAAGAGTATTTGGCCAAGTGCCCGCTAGGGGAGAATGTTATGATGTCAGGAAACAGTATTTATTGTTGGTGTTTTTGGCCAAGTGCCCGCTAGGGAAGAGTGTTATGATGTCAGGAAAGAGTATTTGTAGTTGTAAGCTCGATGCAAATGTTATGATCCAGAAATAGTATTTGTTGTTGTTGTAAGCTCGAGGCAAATGTTATGATCCAGGAAAGAGTATTTGTTGTTGTTGTTTTTGGCCAAGTGCCCGCTAGGGAAGAATGTTATGATCTAGGAGAGAGTATTTGTTGTTGTTGTTTTTGACCAAGTGCCCGCTAGGGGAGAATGTTATGATCTAGGAAAGAGTATTTGTTGTTGTAAGCTCGAGGCCAATGTTATGATCCAGCAAAGAGTATTTGTTGTTGTTGTTGTTTTGGGCAAGTGCATGCTCGAGATAGATTGGAAACAATTCTCAAAGAAACATCTTAGCGATGAATTGTTTTAGCGCGGGAATCAGGTTTCTTAGTAATTTGAAATGTGTCAGCGCAGAGATGCCAAAAACAAAGGGAACTCGCTGAAATTACGTTTAGGGATTATTTGGGCGAAACCGTTTAGACATTTTATGGAATTATTTCGTTGAAACAGTTAGAGACATTTTAAAAGATGATTTTAGAAAAGGTTTTAGAAGAGGATTTGAGGATTAAATTCTGTGGTTGTTATAATACACAAGTTCCATTTAAACAGTGTTGTGAGGTCCCCTACCAAAACCCCAAGGGTTCCGATCCCCCCACCCCAACCCCGAATGAAGCCCCCGGTCCCCAAAGGTTCTCCGGGCTCCCAAAGGTCCCCCAAGCTCCCAAAGGACCACCCGGCCTTCAAGGCCCCCCATACCCTTAAAGGCCCTCCCCGGGCCCTGTCTTTCGTTGATGTGTGTTGTCTGAAACCTATGATTTGGGGTGTATGGGTTGCTATTTTTGACTTTTCTGAGTTGGATTTCTTAGTCTTTCATAGGTATGTGTTGTCTGAAACCCACGATTTGGGATGGGTGGTTTGCTATTTTTGACTTTTCTGAGCTGGATTTCTTACCCTTTCATAGGTGTGTCTTGTCAGAAAATTATGATTTGGGATGTGTAGTTTGCTAGTTGGACTTTTCAGAGCTAGGATTCTTAGTCTCTCATAGGCGTTTGTTGTCTGAAACCTATAGTTTGGGATGAATAGTTTGCTATTTTTATGAGCTAGGTTTCCTAGTATTTCGTAGGTGTGTGTTGTCTGAAACTTATGATTTGGGATATGTAAATTACTATTTCGGGCTTTTCTGAGCTGGGTTTCTTAGCCTTTCGTAGGGGTGTGTTGACTGAAACCTATGATTTGGGATATGTAAATTACTATTTCGGCTTTTTCTAAGCTAGATTTCTTAGCCTTTTGTTGGTGTGTGTTGTCTGAAACCTATGATTTGGGAGGTGTAGTTTGCTAGTTGGACTTTTCAGAGCTAGGATTCTTAGCCTTTCATAGGTGTGTGTTGTCAGAAAATTATGATTTGGGATGTGTAGTTTGCTATTTGGACTTTTCAGAGCTAGGTGTAAAACTATAGCATGATTCTAAAAGACACAATTTCCTAAATGTAAAAAAAAGGTGTTTTATTGAAATATTGGATATGAATACATATATTCTATCGTTTTTATTACTTTGACATCATCTTCATCATCAACCGCTGATCTCTCTCTATGTTAATAACAACTTTTCGTCTTTTAGCTGGTGGGGGGTGAAACTCTTTGCTATCACCATCGATATGTATATCTTCAACCATTCGTCTTTTAGTGGGTGGAGGGTGAAACTCCATTGTATCTTCATCCAATGCCATGTCTACTGGAGTTTTCAACTTTTTCTCCTCCCGTTCTACCGAATTTCCTACACTTGATAATGTTATATCCACCTCTTCAGTTAATGTCATTTCTCTCCATTGGCTACAATCAAAGATTGATTGTGCCTCCTGAAACTTAAAAATAAAATATGAGGATCATGCTAGTAAAGTTTAATCATTCATATACAATACTAAAGAAAACCAATTTTCAATGTTTGTCGACATTAAATTATTAAGAAGGCTATTATTTATTTGAAATATACATTTTACATTTTTAATTTTTATGTTTTTGATTTTATATCGATGAAGAGCTTAATCGCAGCTTCAACTAGTTATTTTTTTTTTGTTTGGCATAGATGAAAGGTCCAATACCCAGGTTAAACCAAGAGGTTTTAATTTCAGGAAAAAATTACATTTTTGACATTGTTTGACAATTTACTAAATTTTAAAGTTTTCTTTAGCTTCAAATGTTTTTGTCGGTCACCGCCTTTAATCATTCATATATAATACTGAAGAATACCAATTTCCACTGTTTGTCGACATTAAATTATTAAGAAAGGCTATTATTTCTTTGAAATATACATTTTACATTTTTAATTTTTATGTTTTCGATTTTATATTGATGAAGAATTTAATCGCAGCTTCAACTAGTTATTTTTTTTTGTTCGGTATAGATGAAAGGTCCAATACCCAAGTTAAACTAAGAGGTTTCAATTTCAGGAAAAAATTACATTTTTGACATTGTTTGACAATTTACTAAATTTTAAAGTTTTCTTTAGCTTCAAATGTTTTTGTCGGTCACCGCCTTTAATCATTCATATATAATACTGAAGAAAACCAATTTCCACTGTTTGTCGACATTAAATTATTAAGAAGGCTTTTATTTCTTTGAAATATACATTTTACATTTTAAATTTTCGTGTTTTTGATTTTATATAGATGAAAAATTTAATCACAGCTTCAACTACTTATTTTTTTTTTGTTCGACATAGATGAAAGGTCTAATACCTGAGTTAAACTAAGAGGTTTCAATTTCAGGAAAAAATTACAATTTGACATCATTTGATAATTCATTAATTTTAAAGTTTTCTTTAGTTTCAAAAAGGTTTTTTTGTCAGTCACAATCTTTTAATCATTCACAAACAATACTAAAGAAAACGACTTTCCAACGGTTAATTGATTTTAAATTATTAAGAAGGCTCTCATTTATTTGAAATATACATTTTGAATTTTTAATTTTCATGCTTTTGATAAGTATCTTGTCCTTTTGGTGTAAATTGCAGCTGAAGGCTTATCGCAAAATCACTGTTTCAAGTTTTTTCATATACTAAAATTGAAGGAAGCTAGAAAATGTAAAAATTCTCTTTACCCGAATATTCTTCAGAGCCCAACCTAACTAAGATGCGAAAACTGTTTCAAGTTTTTTCATATACTAAAATTGAAGGAAGCTAGAAAATGTAAAAATTCTTTTATTATATATATATATATAATAAATATATATATATATATATATATATATATATATATATATATATATATATATATATATATATATATATATATATATATATATATATATATATATATATATATATATATATATATATATATATATATATATATATATATATATATATATATATATATATATATATATATATATATATATATATATATATATATATATATATATATATATATATATATATATATATATATTTATGTTTTTGTCTCTCTCTCTCCTCTCTCTCTCTTTCTCTTTATCTCTCTCCCTCTCTCTCTCTCTCTCTCTCTCTCTATCTCACTCTCTTTCTCTCTTTCTCACTATGCCTGTGTGTCTGAGCGGGTGTTCACATGTTTCCGTGTCTGACTCTGTCCAATTGTAGGTGTTTTGTCGGTTATTGAAGTAAACTTTACTAAGACCTTACCAATATTTTCCCAAACCCAGAATATTCTCCAAATTTCTTTCTAATATTTTCAGTTGATTGTTTCATTGGACTGGTTAAATAGTCCTCTGAACAGTCTATACAAAATCAGATTTATTGAAGTCAACTTTGCTAAGACCTTACCAATATTTTCCAAAAACCCAGAATAGTCTCCAATTTTCTTTTTTTATCTTTTCAGTTGATTATTTTATCGGACTCGGTTAAATAGACCTCTGAAAAGTCTATACAAAATCAGATTTATTGGAGTCAAATTTACTAAGACCTTACCACCATTTTCTAAAAACCCAGCAATTCATACTAATATATATAATTTTAATCATATCCAAACGTAATTCAAAGAAATTTAGTTTTTTTCCACATAGGATATCAATTTTGTCAATATGAACGGCCTATATTTATTTCCATATCATTAATTCTTATGTTTGATCGGGGTGCTGTAAATTTTTCAATATATATATCAAACGAATTGTCTTTTAATGCTGATTTTGAATATCTTTAATTTATTTTGTTTAACTTAATCTATCTAAAGTTATTATAAAATTAAGAATTATTGAATTAGAAATTCTGACGTCATTGTATGATATGTTTCCGCAATACATTTGTATTTGGCTTTGGAGGCAAAATTACTTATAGGCTATTGGAATATATAGGAGTTAGAAACATAATTTCAACCTACTGACGAGAAGAATATTTTATTCGAAATAATTGAAAGTTCCATTAACTATGCATGTGGGGATGACATAAACTCCACAGGCCCATTAGGCACGGGTCATAAGTTTTGCAAATGAAGTTATGTTAATCATAATGAAATATGCCAAAATATGATGAGAAAATAATACTTTAGTAACAAAATTGTGGAAACTACAAAAAGAATTATGGAAAGCATGCCGTCCAGAACGCATCATATTAAATACCTAACTTAACCAACTCTATTTATTAGTTAATTAATTAAAATATACCTGCATAGTAGTTTGTCTCACTGAGACTAAGCTAATTATCTCTTAATGCAGACACAGAAATTGGTTTTACTCAGATTAAGAACTTGAACAAATTAGTTTTACTCAGATCAAGAACTAGTCGTATTCATTCAGAAGGCGTCATCTCAAAGTGGTTTTTAGGCTCATAAGATTTGACATCCAGTTATGTGAGGACACTAGAATGCTTTACGTGCACTATAATTCATCAAAACTTGATTAACTACATGTTTCCCCAACCCTCAGCTTTATTGGCTAAGTAGACAATACAGATATAATTTCACATGGTGGTGTTGCATTACAATCCTTGATGTTTTGATTGAGATTTACTTTCCCTATAATACATTAAAAAATAATAACAATAACAAAATATTCTAAATAAGAACACACGCTTCAATCTTATTCTGGCCTTCCCACCCTAAATTTTTGTTTTATTTATAACTGTTTCTTCTACTAGTCCTGATGTGAGTTAAGAAAACGTGATACTGACTCAATATGTCAATAAAATGTAATCTTTCAATTGACAGAATTTTAACACCTCTCTGAAAAGTAGGTCATCTCCTATATTTGGAGTCCCGTCAGTAACATGAGTAGATTTAACGTAACAGAATAGTTTTACCCTCCCATATTTGGAGTCCAGTTCTCCTGTAAATATATGTATGGTCGTAATGTACGGTGGTGGTTTTCTGGTCGGTGTACAATAGTCTCCCATATATGGATGTAAGACTTGGATCTATTAAGAGCACACTACTTGTAGAGCTGTTTTCTTTTCAAGATTGAACGTCCTGTTTAGAATACAGTCCATCACAAACCAATTGGCTCGGTTAGAATCTGCATTTTCTGGCATTTTGATCCCATTTGGGTAAAAAAGTTTTAATATGGCACAAAGTTGCAGAAAACATGAATTTGCTATAGTTTGTCAGTAAGGAGGACTCAAAACCTCCTGTTTAGGGTTTTAAACTGTAAAAAAAATGATCTGTTATTTTAGAATTTCCGTTCTCTGGCATTTTATCCTCTTTTTGCAAAAATTGATGTTTTGCGGCACAAAATAGCTGAAATCATAGACAGCACCATAGCGCTACCTAAGTACAAACTGATGTGGGTAAAATGTTTCTTTTTATAGACCAGGGCACTTCGCATCGAAGGAAATGTCATAGAAACTTTAAAAAGAGCCATTAGATTGAAATTAAAAGGGCTGTTGTCCTTTTTAATAGTCGAAAGTGATTGAAGGTCAATTAACCCCCTCGCGCGGCCACCATCTCCCCAAACACATCCAACCAAATTCTTAAGATAGCCATTTTGTTTAACGTAGTTGAAAAGTTCGGAAATTAGATCTTTCAGGATGACAACCCCATCCACAGCCCTCAGGGTAAGGGTGGTTAGTTATGCCGTGGGCAAAGTTATGCAAAGTTAGGGCAAAGCTATGCCGTGGGGGTATATAAGGTGTAAATAGAAAGGGCAGTCGTATAAACTTCGGAAGGGGCTCATTGGATTGGTAATCAGATGTTCTAGTTCCTTTATCAGGATTCAAAGTCATCGGAGGGCTGATACTCCCAGCAGGTCGTATTTTCCCGAAATGCATCTGATAGAAATCTTGAGATTGCCATTTATTGTCCTGGAAACTTCAAAAAAAGCTCATTCGATTGGAAATTACAAGAGCTAGTGCCCAATTTAATAGTCATATGTGATTGGAGGGCAACAAGCCCCCTCCCCCGCACCCATCAGTTCCCAAAACACATCTAATCAAAATTTCAAGATAGCCATTTTGTTCAGTGTAGTTGAAATGTCTGGAATTTATGTCTTTTTGAGAATGACATCCCCCCGCCCGCAGCCCTCAGCGCAATGGTTTTAAGTCACGCCTCGAGAGTATATACGGTTTTTATGGGAAGAGTGGTCGTGTTAACTCCGGAGGGGACTCATTGCATTTGAAATCAGATGTTCTATTGCCCTTTGTAAAAGTCAAACTGATCCGGGCAGCCACCATCCCCCACGTCGTATTTTCCATAAATGTATTCGATAGAAATTTTGAGATAGCCATTTGTTCAAAAATAGACCGAATATTTTGCAATAAGGTCTTTGGGGTTGACAGAAGCCCCCAGAGCCTTGGGGTAAGGGTTGTAAGTAATACCTTAGGGGCATATAAGGTTGTAATGCAAAGGGGTGGTCGTGTGAACTGTAGAAAGGCTCATTTGATTGGCAATATATAGTTCTAGATCTCTTTTAAGATTCAAACATGATGAAAAGCAACAAGCTCCCCCTTGACATCCTCTTTTCCCGAAATTGTGAGATAGCAATTTTGTTACCTTTAGCCCAAAAGTCATGCAACAATGTCTTTAGGGTGGGAATAATCCCCCAGAGCCCATGGCCAAGGGTTGTAATTTACGCCCCAGGGCATTTAAGGTTTTCTTGGAATGGGTGGTATTATACAACTTGGATCGGATGGAGCTCATTAGACTGGAAGTCAGAAGTTGTAGTCCACTTTTTAAGAGTCAAAAGTGACTCTTACCAGAACATATCCGATTGAAATTTTAAGAGAGCTATATTGTTCAACATTGTTGAAAGGTCCAATAATTATGTCTTTGGGGGTGTCATCCTCCCCAAAGTCTTCAGGAAAAGGGCTCTAAGCTAGGCAATTTGTTCATTGTTTACACATAGTATATGTTATTAAGAAAGGTATGCATGCTTGAACTGTACTTTCCAAGAAGACGCAGGGCATTCACTTGAGATTTTCAAACGATGTTGAGAAGAGTGCTGAACTAAATCAAAACCCATTATGTGTATACGGATTGTCTATACGGTGTAGCACACGAATAACTAAGTAAAATAAGTTGGAAAACTCAGGAAATGATAAGGGACATGATCAAAATGGCAATTTTTGCGTGCTACCCATACTATTACAATTACCACCACTGCTACTACCACAGTGCTCCATTTACAACATTGAAAGGAAATTTGAACTAAATCAAAAGACGCTATGTGCATGCACACGGTCAAAATACCGTATGTCAAGAATTGATTTGGGACTTTCAGAGAATGCTTAAAGGGGAAAATAATTTCACCAAAAGGCAATATGTGCACACTACTGCTACTACTACTGTTACTGCTACATTTACTACTACTGCTACTACAACTACTACTGATTCTAGTGCAACTAATTGCAAGGTTAAGAGCATTGAAATAAAAATTTCAAGAAGTATATTAAGATACAGATAATCAAAAGGACATATCAGCAATGCCGTAGCATTGGCTAATTGTATTAAGTTGAAACTTCCAGGACTGGATGAGAGGGATGTTCTACTGACCAAAAGGCAACATAATAATGCTACTGCTATTCATTACTATTGCTTGTAATATCAATGCTACTATATCATAGCAACAAGCCGTCTGTATGCAGGTTGTCAAAAGGGTATAACAATAATAACATAGGAATAATTTGGTGCTTGATGCTGAAAATAACAGAGCTTGCTGTGAGTGATGCTGAACTAACAAAAAAAAAATATTTTCATCCTAATACTACTGCTTCTACTCATACTACTACTGCTGTTACTATTATTTATACTTCTATTACTACTATTACCACTAAAGCCTAGGCTACTACAATTAATTCTACTGCTACTACTGCGACTGCTGTTATCAAAACTAAGAATAGGAAGGCAAAATATTCGGGATATGCAGACACTGTACGGAACTAATTCAAAACACAGTATCCCCACACAGGTGGTGAAGCAGACACAAAAGAAAGGCTTCAAGAACGGTTGATAGTATTAATCTGAAACCTTCAGCATGTGTTGAAGAGGATGTTGAAGAAACCAAAGGTGCTATGCACATACTGCTATTAATGCTGTTACAACTATTGCTACTACTGAAGTCAAGGGTATTAAGGTGAGGCTTTTAAGGAATATTAAGGCGGATGTTGAACTAAATAAAAAAAAAACTATGAGCATGTAGGTTTTCAAAAAGGTGACAAAGAAATATCTGAAGAACAACTTAAATCTTTAAGTTAGAGTAAGTTGTGGGGGATTTTGAACTAGACAGAGTACCCTATGTATAGACTTTTAATACTACCGCTACAGTTACTGTAACTAATGACGCTAAGGGTAATAAGGTGAAACTCTTAGGGAACATTTAGGAGGAGTTTTATGTAAACGAAAAAACTGTATGCATTCAGGTTTTCAAAAGGGCATATAAGCAATATCCTAAGCAGTACCACTCTATAATGGATAGAGATATAAATGAAACTTTTAAAGGAGCTAATTCGATTAAAAATTTAATGTTCTGGGGCCTTTTTTAAGAGTAAAAGAGACCGGAGGACAAGCAACCCTTCTCTCAAGCCTATTCATTTTCCAAACACATCGAGTAAAAAAGTTAAGACAGCCATTTTGTTCAGCATAGTAGAACGCTTCAGCAACTACGTTTTTAGAGATATTTAGCATGTCAATCCTCCCCCACGATTATGAAATTGGCCCATTATGCTTTAAAACTAAATGTTGCTTTAAACTAAATCAAAAGACATTGTGTTTATGGTTGCCAATAAGATACCTTAGATATATATCGAGAAAGGTATTAAGTCGGAACCTTTGGAACTACTACTATTACTACTTCTGCTCTTACAATTTAAATTAATAAAAAGATTGTAAGTTTATCCAGGTTGTCAAAGAGCATAGATAGAATCTTTTAGGAATGATATTATGTTTTATTTTTCAGGTCAACTTCAGAAGTTATAAAATTAAACTAAAAAATACTGTTTGTGTCAGAATTGAAAATCGTTGAAAAAGTTTCTCCAATATACAAATAACAACCCAAACTATGGATTCTTATAGAAAAAAATGAAAAGATGAAAAACATTTTTTTTTCCATGGAAAAGACTATGTCAATAAGAAAGAAACAGAAATTAATTTAAAAAAACTTTTTCCACAAAACAGGTTTTTCAAAGAAAAGTGAAGAGTTCCTTTAAGACAAAATGAGCAGATATAAAGTCAAATCATCTTTCAGGCGTAAAACCGCAATAAATCACTATTAATAACTAGATGAAACTCCAAATGAACATAATTTAAAATAAAAAAACGAGTCAAACTCAAAACGAGCAGAAATTAAAATGAATAGGGCTGATAACCCCATGCCTTCTTAAGACCAAAACACAATTTGCGTTTTACTGAAATCAAAATACATTATAAATGTTTTCACTTGTTTTACTTTCATAAATAAATAATTGTCAAGACTTTAAGGGATAATTATCAGTATATGTGAATTAAACTGACAATCCACGGTAATTTTTTTTTTTTTTTTTTTTTTTTTTTTTTAGTAAAGCGCAATTTCAGTACTGGTCTTGAGAAGGCATGGGGTTTAACAGCCCTACTGATGCTAATTTCTTCTCGTTTTAAGTTTTGTTTATTTACTGATATTTATTTGCGGTAATTTACGCTGGGAAGATAATTTTACTTTATTTCTACTCAGTTTTGGCTTAACGGAGTTCTTTAATTTTCTTTGATAAGCTTTTTTTGTTCGGAAAAAGTTATTTAGAGTATTGTAATATTTTTTAATGTATAGTAATCATAAGCAGCGCAATAGCGCCGCCTAAGTAAAGAACGATGTTGGCACAATGTATTATTTTTTCCCCCTTTAGACCAGAGCACTTTGTATCGTAAGGGGTTGTCGTAGAAACTTCAAAAAGGGCTCATTTCATTGGAAATTGGGATGGTTAGGGCCCTTTTTAATAGTCGAAAGTGATTGGAAGGCAACTAACACCCCTTCCACGCCCACCATTTCCCCAAACACATCCAATCAAAATTTTTAAATAGCCATTTTGTTCAGCGTAGTTGATTTCCAAATAGAAATTATGTTTTTGAGGAGGACACTCCCCTACAGCCCTCAGGGCAAGGCCTGTAAGTTATACCCTGGGGTCATATAAGGTTTTTATAGAAAGGTCAAGACTTTAGCACTTTGTACCGTACGGGTTGTCGTAGAAACTTCAAAAAGGGCTCATTTCATTGGAAATTGGGATGGCTAGGGCCCTTTTTAATAGTCGAAAGTGATTGGAAGGCAACTAACACCCTTTCCACGCCCACCATTTCCTAAAAACATCCAATCAAAATTTTGAGATAGCCATTTTGTTCAACGTAGTTGATTTCCACATAGAAATTATGTTTTTGAGGAGGACACTCCCCTACAGCCCTCAGGGCAAAGGCCTGTAAGTTATGCCCTGGGGTTATATAAGGTTTTTATAGAAAGGTTTGTCGTAGAAACTTCAAAAAGGACTCATTCGATTGGAAATTCAAGTGGCTAGTGCCCTATTTAATAGACGAAAGAGGTTGGAGGGCAACTAATCCGCCTCTCACGCCCACCTTTTTCCCATACACATCCAATCAGTAGTAACCCCATAAAATGCTCAAACAAAAGCCCTCCCCAGTTTCAAAGACATTTTCTTGCTTAATGTTTTTTGATGTTTGTCAGTTGTTGGTTATGAGTGTTGGTTATGTGATTTGTTGGTTATGTTTGATGGTTATGTTTGTTGGTTATGTTGGTTATGTTATGTTGATTTTGTTTGATGGTTATGTTATATTGATGTTTGCTGGTTGTTGTTTGATGGCTATGTTATGTTGATGTTTGTTGGTTGTTGGTTATGTTCGATGGCTATGTTGTTTGATGGTTATATTATGTTGATGCTGTTTGATGTTTGTTGGTTATGTTTGCTGGTTATGTTGTTTGATTGTTATGTTGTTTCTTCTTGATTATGTTTGATGTGTGTTGTTTGATGGTTATGCCATGTTTGATGTTTGTTGGTTATGTTGGTTATGTTATGTTGGTTATGTTATGTTGGTTATGTTTGATGATTTTGTGATTTGTTGGTTATGTTGGTTGTGTTGTTTGATGTTTCTTGGTTATGTAATTTGTTGGTTGTTGGTTGTGTGATTTGATGGCTATGTTGTTTGTTATGTTCGAAGGATATGTTTGAAATAAATGGTGTTACTAGGCAAAATTCTCACGTTCTTTCTAGGCAAAATCATGTCTAGACACGTTCCAGGGTGGTAGAAGTCCCCTGCGATATTTTTTCAGACAAAAACATGCATGTCCAGGTGTTTTTCCTCCTATTAATGTCCAAACATAGCTCCCCAGGTGGTTGAACTCTCCCACGATGCTTTTCTAGGCAAAAACATGCCTTATATACATGTCCAAACATAGCTTTCCAGATGGTAGAAGTCCCCCACGATGCCTTTTTAGGCAAAAACATACCTCCCCAGGTGTTTTCCCCAATTTATATGTCCAAACATGAATCTCAGCTATCAAAACTCCCCAAGATGTTTTTCTTGAAAAAACATACCTCTCCAGGTGTTTTTCCTCCTATACATGTCCAAACATAGCTCCACAGGGGGTAGAACTCCCCCATGATGCCTTTTTATTAAAAGCCTTAGAGAACTTTCGGTAAAGTGCCCCAGGCAAGTCGTCTATGAAACCATTCACAGTATTTGCATCAGCAACCATATTCTAAAACTAACCCATTGCATGACAGGTAAGATTCCCCATTTTTTGTCACTCGTTAGAATGATGCGTTACTCTCCCGATTTGATAAACTCCAGGGGATATATGCTCTCAAGATATTAATAACGATAACACAAACATGCATCTTTTCTTTACGTGGGATATTAGATTTCACACTATCACGACAATACGCCTCCCCCCCCCCTCCTAGCATGCGATACAGGAGGAATATGGTTCATATTAGGTGCAATTTTTAGGCATTATTGTGGCTTATAAAGGAATAAAATATAAAGAACAACATGGGTAATTTAAGGAAAGATGAGCGAAGAGGACTCCAGGGGATGGGAGGCGTCTGTGGGGGAAGAAGGCCTGTTTTTCGCTCACCAACTCACCGCTGTTATACTTTAAAAAATCGCTACAAAAAGCGGTAATTTTCAAGTGTATTTTTATTGTTAGCATGCCTCCTTCCACTAGGGTGCCTGCCCTGCTTGCTGCCCGCCACCTAGGGCGTGTCCAGTCCCCCGAGCGGTTTGTCTCAGCCGAGGGCACATCAGGGAGGAGATCATAACATGCGCAAAAAGACCCATGTATTATAGAAACTTGGGGCTCCTAGCATACAACCCCTGAGGGTAGGGGAGGGAGGGAGTGATATTAGATGCAAAGTTAAGACATATTAAGAGCTTTTAAGGAAATGTCCCTTTTTTCATTAAGATAAATTAATGAATATTTAAAAATATCTTAACAATTGGTTCAAACCTCCTAGTAGCATTCATTTTCAGAGGGCGCCTTGATAATAGAACTAATTTTTAGGAATTATTGTGGCTTATAAAAGAACAAAATATATAAACAATAGCATGCATAATTTAAGGAAAGACGAGGGGAGAGGACTCCAGGGTAGGAGGGGGCGTCTGCGAGGGGAAGAGGCCGGTTTTTCCCTCACCAGCTCACCACTATTATATTTATAATTTCTTCGCTAATTTTGAAGTGTATATTTATTGTTATCCTGCCTCCTTCGACTAGGATACCGGCCCTGCTCGCTGTCCACCTCCGAGGAACTGTCTAGTCCCCTTGAACGGTTTGTATCAGCCAAGGGCACATTTTTTTCAGCGAAAATATCCAAAAGGTCGCAAAGGAGGGGAAATTCCTGTTCCACCTATCCCGCGCACTACGGAGAAAGTTGGTCAGTATCTACTCATTTTGGGGGGCAAAATCCGGGCTTCAGCTAGACGATAAAGGAGTTTAAAAAATGGTCTTGCTCAAGATAACTTAAAAAGTAGTAATAGTGGGGAAGTTATCATAGAATTTCAAGGATATGACCATCTCTGACATCACATCATCCCTGTTTCTAGCGCTCAGCTAGCACGATTCACACCCCAGGCAGCCCACCCAAGATTCGAAGCGTTCTATTATTTCTTCAGTATTACCCAAGATTCCCACCCATTTTTGACATATTGTTTTTCTGGGAGATTCCCAGTATTTCTGTGGCCAGGTCTAATATGAATGACGCTAGTGTATCTCACAAGCTAAACTAAAAGGACCCCATGGGGCTCCAGCACGGCACACACACACACACGGGTGCTGTATAATAACGGCAGTACATATCTTAAGCAAAGATACCCAATTAGAGAGGATTGAAAATCAACTTGTGAGAAGAGTTGATGCCCAAATCGTGAAAAAGTATACTTATAGCCCAGAGTGGAATGGGGCTGCCAAACTCTTTTCACACTGACACCATCCCTCATGCTCCCCCCGTCATCCATGTGGTACCAAACCTCACCTCCTAGGACATTTTCAACCCTTTTCGTTCCGAGAATAAACTTTTGGAATCACATTAAACAATATATTTTTGAAAACAGAGAAGTCACCCCCTTTCTTTCTACTGTTTGATACTCTAAGCATTTCACCTAACAATGCAAGACTATTACTGCCCCCTACAACACACCTCTTTAATTGCCCACCGCCACCCCCCTAAAAAACAATTTTCAGATATTTTTTATTAAAAGTTTTACTTCAAGTCGTTCATTCTGGTTTTCACAAACAATTCACGCCACAGTACCACATTACAGCTATTCTCTAGCACCCCTCTGTCATCGCCCCCCCCCCCCGACCCGAAAAAAAACACATTTCAGACATTTATTGTTAAAAGTTTTACTTCAAGTCATTTATTCGGGGTTTCAAAAACAATTTACGCCACAGTACCACACTATGACTACTATCTAGCACCCCCCTATCATCGACAAATCTCCCCCAAAAACACTTTTAAGAAATTTCTTGTTAAAAGTTTTACTTCAAGTCATTCATTCGGGTTTTCGCAAACAATTTATGCCACAGAGTATTTAAAACACTTCTTGGGCTTTTCTTGTTTTGGTAATGATTTTGAAGGTTAACCGCGATTGCTACACTTTGCCCTTGATTTCTACAATGGTGTTGATTTCTAGGGTTACTCGTGATTTCTATAGTTTGATTTGGTTCTTATGAAATTGTCAGGGTTTCATTGTTTTGCTAATGTTTGCATAGAACTTGACCATGTATTCTACACTTTGATCACAATTTCGATGGTATGGTCTTGATTTCTATTACTTCGTCTAGAGTTCTAGGGTTGAATATGTCATGTCAGTAAGTAACTTACAATTTTTCTTGGAACATACTGCCTTTCTCGGCTTTAATGTTTCGTAGTGATAAGAAACATTCGTTTCTCACTTGATGCATTGTAAGAACGTCAGGGAATATGATTTTTTTTACCTGAGACACCAAGCATTCTTGGGTTTAATGTGTCTTGACAATAAGCAATAATCACGTTTTGCTATCCCTATGACACCAATCATCATCAGTGTAAAGGTCTGTATACACACACAAAATAAACCCATACACACAAACACAAAGACACACACACAGACACGCACACACACAGACACAAACACACAGAGACACAAACACACACGAACACAAAACACACACAAACAAAACACGCACAAACGCACGAACACAGAAGACACACACCCACACAAAAACAACACACACAAACACACAAACACAAACCACGCACACAAACAAAAACACACACACTCAACCAAAATCACACACAAACACAAAACACAGACAAAAAACACAAACACTCACCCACACACACACACACACACACACACACACAATCACACACACAAAACCACGCACACACACAAAAACACGCACAGACGCACGAACAAAAAACACACACACTCGCACAAGAACACACACACACAAACACACAAAAACACGTACAAAGACAAACAAAAACTCACACGAACACAAAACACACACACAACAAAACACACACAAACAAACGTAGATACACACACACGCACAAACACACAAACACGAACACAAAATTACACACACACACACACACAAACACACACTCACAAAAAAACACACACACACAAACAAAGATAAACAAACACAAACACACACAAAAACACACCATTGGATTTTCTTTCCTTGAACTGTAAGACCTAGAATAGTTTTGCAGTGTTATATCACGATTTACCTTCTCACGGTTACGCTCTCTTGATGTTTCAAAGTTCATTTGGAATTTTTCGTTGAAATGTAGGACTTGGAATATTTTTATACTGTTGTGTCGTGGCTTACCTTGTCCAAGCTACATTCTGTCATTGTTTCAAAGTTCATTTTAGGAAATGTAACACTTTGAATATTTTCGTAGCGATGTCTCTTGTCAGCGTTACATTGTGTGGATATTTCGAAGTTCAGTTTGGAATTTTTTGTTGAAATGTAAGACTCGGAAAACTTTTATACTGTCGTGTCGTGGGCTACCTTGTCACTATGACATTCTCTTGATGTTTCAAATTTCATTATGGCATTTTTGTATCGAAATTTAAGACTTGGAATATTTTTGTACTGTTGTCTTGTGGTTCACCATGTCAGTGCTACATTCTGCTCATGTTTCAAAACTCACTTCCGGGTTTTTTCATCGCAATGTAAGACTTGAAATACTTTTTTACTGGTTTACCTTGTCAGTCTTACATTCAGTTGATGTTTCAAAATTCAGTTGCAATTTTTTTCCTTGAAATGCAAGACTTGAAATATTTTTGTAATGTTATGTCATGATTTACCATGTAATAGTTACACTCTCATGATGTTCCAAAGTTAATTTTGGAATTTTTTCATTGAAATGTAAGACTTGGAATATTTTTTTAGTGTTGTGTCGTGGTTTACCTTGTCACTGTTAGATTCTGTGAGTGTTTCAGAGTTCAATTCAGGATTTTTCATAGAAATGTAACGCTTAGAATATATTCGTAGCGCTGTGTCTTGTCACCGTTACATTATGTAGATGTTTCAAAGTTCAGTTTGGAACTTTTTTTGTTGAAATATAAGACTTGGAATATTTTGTAATGTATCTCATGATTTACTTTGTCATGTTTACACTCTCTTGATGTTTCAAAGTTCATTCTGAAATTTTTATCTCGAAATATAAGACTTGAAATATTTTTCAACTGTTGTCTCGAGGTTCACAATGTCACTGCCACGTTCTGTTGATGTTTCAAAGTTTATTTCGGGATTTTTTTTTTGTTGAAAGCTAAGACTTGTAAACTTTTTTGTGGTGATTTACCATGTCACTGTTACACTCTCTTGATGTTTCAAGATTCATTTGGAGGTTTGGTCTCGAAATGTAAGACTTGGAATATTTTTTGTAGTGGTTTAGCTTGTCACTGTTACACATTCAAAAGGTTAAGAGAGACATGCAAAAAGCTAGGTTAATTTAAGATTACTTAACGTCGACGCTAAGTGATATTAAATGAACATAACTTTTTGCATGTCTCTCTTAACCTTTTGCTTGTAACAGTGACAAGGCAAACCAGCACACTACAAAAAATATTCCAAGTCTTAAGTTTCAAAAAAAAAAATTTCAAACTGAACTTCGAAACACCTACAGAATGTAACGGTGACAAGACACAACGCTACGTTAAGTGATCTTTCTGAAGTTACATTCTGAAACACCGACAGAATGTACCACTGAAGAAAGTAATCCCCTACAAAAATATTCCAGGTCTTACATTTCAACGGAAAAATTCCAAATGAACTTTGAAACATCAAGAGAATGTAACAGTAAGAAGGTAAATCGTGACATAAAACTAAAAAACTATTTTAGGTCTTACAGTTCAAGGAAAAAAGTTCCAATGGTGTGGTGTTGTGTTCTTGTGTCTTTTTTTTTGTGTGTGTGTGTGTGTGTGTGTGTGTGTGTGTGTGTGTGTGTGTGTGTGTGTGTGTGTGTGTGTGTGTGTGTGTGTGTGTGTGTGTGTGTGTGTGTGTGTGTGTGTGTGTGTGTGTGTGTGTGTGTGTGTGTGTGTGTGTGTGTGTGTGTGTGTGTGTGTGTGTGTGTGTGTGTGTGTGTGTGTGTGTGTGTGTGTGTGTGTGTGTGTGTGTGTGTGTGTGTGTGTGTGTGTGTGTGTGTGTGTGTGTGTGTGTGTGTGTGTGTGTGTGTGTGTGTGTGTGTGTGTGTGTGTGTGTGTGTGTGTGTGTGTGTGTGTGTGTGTGTGTGTGTGTGTGTGTGTGTGTGTGTGTGTGTGTGTGTGTGTGTGTGTGTGTGTGTGTGTGTGTGTGTGTGTGTGTGTGTGTGTGTGTGTGTGTGTGTGTGTGTGTGTGTGTGTGTGTGTGTGTGTGTGTGTGTGTGTGTGTGTGTGTGTGTGTGTGTGTGTGTGTGTGTGTGTGTGTGTGTGTGTGTGTGTGTGTGTGTGTGTGTGTGTGTGTGTGTGTGTGTGTGTGTGTGTGTGTGTGTGTGTGTGTGTGTGTGTGTGTGTGTGTGTGTGTGTGTGTGTGTGTGTGTGTGTGTGTGTGTGTGTGTGTGTGTGTGTGTGTGTGTGTGTGTGTGTGTGTGTGTGTGTGTGTGTGTGTGTGTGTGTGTGTGTGTGTGTGTGTGTGTGTGTGTGTGTGTGTGTGTGTGTGTGTGTGTGTGTGTGTGTGTGTGTTCAAATGTTAGAAAACGTTTACACTGATGATGATTGGTGTCATAGTAATAGCAAAACGTGATTATTGCATATTGTCGAGAAACTGTCAACCCTAGAGCTCCAGACCAAGTAATAGAAATCAAGACCATACCATCGAAATTGTGATCAAAGTGAAGAAATCATGGTCAATTTCTACGCAAACATTAGCAAAACATTCAAACCCTGAATTTCATCAAAAGCAAAAGCAAACTATAGAAATCAAGGGTAACCCTTGAAATCAAGACCACCGTAGAAATCAAGGGCAAAGTATAGAAATCGCGGTCAACCTGTAAAATCATTACCAAAACAAGAAAAGCCCAAGAAGTGTTTTAAATACTCTGTGGCATAAATTGCTTGCAAAAACCCGAATGAATGACTTGAAGTAAAACTTTTAACAAGAAAGGTCTTAAAAGTGTTTTTGGGGGAGATGTGTCGATGCCAGAGGGATGCTAGAGAGTAGTTATAGTGTGGTACTGTGGCGTGAATTGCTTGTGAAAACCCGAATGAATGACACGAAGTAAAACATTTTGACAAGAAATGTCTGAAAAGTGTTTTGGAGGGAGGATGGACCGATGACAGAGGGGTGCTAGAGGGTAGTTATAGTGTGGTACTGTGGCGTGAATTGTTTGTGAAAACCCGAATGAATGGCTTGAAGTAAAACTTTTGACAAGAACTGTTTGAAAGATTTTGTGTGTGTGTGTGTGGGGGGGGGGTGTATGGCGATGACAGAGGGGTGTTGTTGGGGGCAGTAATAGTCTGAAATTTTGAGGTAAACGCTTAGAGTATCAAACAGTAGTAAAGAAAGGGGGGATGACTTCTCTGTTTTCAAAAACGGATTGTTTAATGTGATTCCAGAAACTTATTTTCGGAACGAAAAGGATTGAAAATGTCCTAGGAGGTGAGGGTTTGTACCACATGGATGATGGGGGGGGTATGAGGGGTGGTATCAGTGTGAAAAAAGTGTTGCAGCCCCTTTCCGCTCTGCGCCATAAGTATACTTTTTAACGGTTTGGACATCTACTCTTCTCACAAGGTGATTTTCCATCCTCTCCCATTAGGTATCTTTACTTAAGATGTGTACCACCGTTATTATGCAGCACCCTTGTTTGTGTGTGTGTCGTGCTGGAGCCCCATGGGGTCCTTTTAGTCTAGCTTGTGAGATAGTCCTTTTGTCTAGCTTGCGAGATACACTAGCGTCACAAGGTGATTTTCCATCCTCTCTAATTGGGTATCTTTGCTTAAGATGTGTACCGCCGTTATTATACAGCACCCATGTGTGTGTGCCTTGCTATAGCCACATGGGGTCCTTTTAGTCTAGCTTGCGAGATACACTAGCGTCTTTCATATTAGACCTGGCCACAGAAATCCTACGAATCTTCCAGAAAAACAATATGCCAAAAATGGGTGGGAATCTTGGCAATACTGAAGAAATAATAGAACGCCTGGAATCTTGGGTGGGCTGCCAGGGATGTGAATCGTGCTAGCTGAGCACTAGACACAGGGATGATGTGATGTGAGAGGTCGTCATATCCTAGAAATTCTATGATAGCTTACCTATTATTACTACTTTTTAAGTTATCTCGAGCAAGACGATTTTTTAACCTCCTTTATGACGTAGCTGAAGCCTGGATTTTGCCCCCGAAATGAGTAGACACTGACCAAACTCCCCCGTAGTGCGCGGGATAGGTGGGAATAAGAATGTTCCCTCCTATGCGCATTTTGATATTTTTGCTGAAAAAATGTGAAAAAATATTTTGTGAAAAAATGTGCTAACATTTGAAAAAATGTTAAATTAGAAATCTAACAGTGGTGAGCTGGCGAGTGAAAAACGGGCCACCTTCCCTCGCAGACGCCCTCACCTCCCCTGGAGTCCTCTCCCCTCATCTTCTCTTAAATTACGCATGCTATTGTTTATATATTTAATTTTTTTATAAGCCACAATAATGCCTAAAAATTAAGTCTATTATCAAGGCTCCCTCTGAAAATGAATGCTACTAGGAGGGTTAAACCTATTGTTAGGATATTGTTAAATATTCATAAATTTATCTTAATAAAAAAAGGGATATTTCCTTAAAAGCTCTTAATATGTCTTAAATCTGCGTCTAATATCACTCCCTCCCTCCTCTACCCTCAGAAGTTGTATGCTAGGAGCCCTGATTTTCTATAATACATGGTTATTTTTGACTATATTATGATCCCCTCCCTAATATATTTGCTGAAAAAAGTGTTCCCTGGGCTGAGACAAACCGCTCGGGAGACTGGACAAGGCAGTGAGCAGGGCCGGCGCCCTACTGGAAGGAGGCATGCTAACAATAAATATACACTTGAAAATTACTGCTTTTGTAACGAAAAAATTGTTAATATAACAATGATGAGTTGGCGAGTAAAAACGGGCTTCCTCCCCCAACAGACGCCTTTCCTCCCCTGGAGTTCCCTCCCCTCATCTTTCCTTAAATTACGTATGTTATTCTTTATATTTTATCCCTTTATAAGCCAAAATAATGCCTAAAAATTGCACCTAATATCAACCTTATTCCCCAAGTATCGCATGCTATGAGGGGAGGGGGGCGTATTGTCGTGATAGTGTTAAATCTTTTATCCCACGTAAAGAAACGATACGTTTTCGTTTTATCGTTATTAATATATTGAGAGGAAATCTCCCCTGGAGTGTATCAAATTGGTAGAGTAACGCATCATTCTAACGAGTGCCAAAAATGGAGGATCTTAGCTGTCATGCAATGGGCTATTTTTAGAATATGGTTCCTGATACAAAATACTGTGAATGGTTTCATGGACGAATTGCTTGGGGCGCTGTACCAAAAGTTCTCTATGGCTTTTAATAGAAAGGCATCACGGGGGAGTTCTACCACCTGGGGAGCAATGTTTGGACATGTATAGGAGGAAAAACACCTGGAGAGGTATGTTTTTGCCAAGAAAAACATCGTGGGGAGTTTTACTATCTGAGAGGCATGTTTGGACATGTAAATTGGGGAAAACACCTGGGGAGGTGTTTTTTTGCCTAGAAAGGCATCGTGGGGGACTATGTTTGGACATGTATAGGAGGCATGTTTTGCCTAGAAAAACATTGTGGGGAGTGTTGCTAGGTGAGAGGCATGTTTGGACATGTAAATGGGGGAAAACATCTGGAGAGGTATGTTTTTGCCTAGAAACGCATCTTGGAGGACTTCTTCCATCTAGAGAGCTATGTTTGGACATGTATAGGAGGTATGTTTTTGCCTAGAAAAGCTTCGTGGGAGAGTTCAATCATCTAAGGAGCTATGTTTGGACATGCATAGGAGGAAAAGCATCTTGAGATGCATGTTTTTGTCTAGATCAGCGCAGTGGACTTCTACCACCATGGAACGTAACTAGACATGATTTTGCCCAGAAACAACGTGGGAATTTTGCCTAGTAACACCATTTACTTCAAATATGTCCCGTAAACAGAATAAACAACATAGCCATCAAATCACACAACCAACAACCAACAAATTACATAACCAAGAAACATCAAACAACACAACCAACATAACCAACAAATCACAAAAACATCAAACATAGCCAACATAACATAAACAACATAACCAAAAAACATCAAACATAACATAATCATCAAACGACAAACATCAAACATCATCAAGAAGAGACAACATAACCATCAAACAACATAACCAGCAAACATAACCAACAACCAGCAAACATCAAAAAGCATCATCATAACATAGCCATCGAACATAACCAACAACCAACAAACATCAACATAACATAGCCGTCAGACAACAACCAACAAAAATCAACATAACATAACCATCAAACAACATCAACATAACATAACCAACGTAACCAACAAACATAACCATCAAAAATAACCAAAATAACCAACAAATCACATAACCAACACTCATAACCAACAACCAAAATACATCAAACATAACCAAGAATCATATGTTAATTTCCTTCTGTTAATTTCCCTATCTGTGCCGTTGAAATCCTATGGAAAAAGGGAGGGCAGGTCTTTGAAACTGGGGAAGGCATGTCTTTAAACCTTTTATGGGGTTACTACTCCAATCAAAATTTTGAGATAGCCATTCTGTTCAACGTAGTTGAAAGTTCTGAAAAATAGGTCTTTAAGGATGACAACCCCCCCCCCCAGGGGGCTGTCATCACAAAAATTATTTTGTGCAAAAAGTTTTTTTGATTAATACTGTAAAAAACGAAACAAAAATTAAATGAAAAAAAAAACAAGTTTCCTCAATTGAAAGTAAAAGACAACCCTAAAACTGAAAAATAAACAGGAAATATTCCACATATGAGATGAGCTACCCCCTCCTCAACCCTCAGCTCTTTACACTAAAGTATTATAGTTTTGTTAGTACTTATGATTCGAATTCCATAGTGTTTGTGCTTGAGCAGTCGCTCTTACAGAATTGTGGCAAAAATTCCGAATTTAGCACAAATAGCGGGGGAGTTGAAGAGGGCAAAGCATCCCTCATTTATGGAACAATTTCTGTTCATTTTAAGTTTTATTCTTGCCCTTTACTTCCACCTGTGAAAACGTATTGTTTGGTTGTTAATTGAGATAAAAGAAAATCCTATTAAATACTTACAACGAAGCCAAACTCCTTAACAATATAAAGAAACCTGCAATTATTATGACTGGATTAATTATTAAGTGCAATAATTTCAGTAAAGATATGTTATTTTCTTTTGTATCCATCACTATCCAATAACAATAATTATTTCTTAAATAAACCTTTCCCAGTGTCTTTGAAAACATTTTTAATAAAGAGCAAATAAGATTTTGTGCCAAAAATGCGATAGGTAAACAAAGGAGCCTCACAAAAACAACAACAAAAAAAAACAAACAAAATCATACAAGAAAAATGTTTAATAATATAAAATTGTATGTTCAATGTTTAAAAAATAGTTTGCAAGCACTAAAAAGACACTAGCTCGGAACAAGCTACAATTGTACATTTTAAAACAGCAGGAAAAGAAATACTTGTTAGTGAAATAATTGACAATCGCCTAAGTTTTTGGAGGTATTTAAGTAAATGGCTATGTTTTTGCAGTGAAAGCCAAAAATTAGTCCAAACCATTTAATCCTAGTACTTATCACAATGAACTGGTAATAGTTTAAAAGATGCTTCTAAGGGATATAATTTCGATTTTAGCCTAATTATATTTGTAATATTAGAATATACATATATCTGTTGTCAGGCAGAGGGTATGGGGAGGAGACCTTCAGGCCTTTTTCCTATTCATACCTCAATGTTTTTATGATTTTCAAATATTTCCTCTCATAAAATTTCCAAATTGTCCAAAATGATCCCCCCCCTACCGGCAACCCCTTCACCCACTAAGATCTCAATATCCTTATGATTTCTACACATTTCTCCGCCTAAAACTTGCGAGTTGTCTGAGCCCCCCCTCTCCACGAAAAAATGCCCGCGTTAGTGCTTGTGTATTGGCCAAATTATTGCTCGTTCGCATTGGCATGCAAATACATGATTTATATCTGGGTTGACGTTTACAGTGTGCCTTATCGTAATCCTCCCTTCCGTGCATCTACTTGTTAAGTTGCAATTTAACTTCATGGCAATCACCAGTAATTCCAGACGAATTTTTATTTTTGCCAGATATTTAATGTCTTCTTGTCTCAGCAATATACCAAAAAAGTAATGATGCATGAAAAATGGTTTGTGGTCTTCTGGCGGAATTAGTAAATACAAATCTTTTTTAATTTTTATTAAACAGGTGAAAGGGTGTAAGTGCCTTGTGACAGCGCAGTGGATAAGGCCCCGTCTGAAATTTCAGGGAGTCCTAACTCCTCAAGGAGGGACGTTTCTCAGGATAATATATCAGGGACGTTCTCAGGGACGTTTCTCAGGGTATATAGCCAAGAAACTAACACAGCTTTGTGCTGCTGCGCTGTCCGTAGATGGCTTTGTGCTCTGATGGCTTGTTGTGTTTTTGTTTTTTTTAAGTTATAATTGATAAATGAATTCATGGTGTGTTCCAGAACTCAGTTATTGATAATGATCACTATTTTTTTTATTTTTACAACCTTAAGCCTAATAATCTTATCCTTAACCTTAGCCTTATAACCTTCGCAGATAATAACAAATGAAGCCCATAAAACGGTCATAGTGCATACAACGGAGCAATTCGTTCTGCACTTAAAGCACTACAAACTGCTTACGATTTTGTGTTATCTTGGAAGGGAAACAATGACAGATAATTCATTATCTGTCATTGTTTCTGCAGTTTTTCTGTGTTTCTGCACATGATAAAGCATAAAAATTAGAATTTAGTGGAGACCCGAAGTATTTTTTACTACCGACAGGGTTGTCAACTGTTTAGTCGATGAATGTGTCCCCTGAGCATCCAAAAACATACCATTTTAGCTATAATGCGTCCGTCTTGAAATCTCAAAACTGGAGGTGATTTTTATTTATATCAGTTTTATAATTGACCAAAAGACACTTTGTAAACCTCTTTCAAAGCGACCAGTTACTTGAGTTAATTAAGTAAATTACACTACTTCAGTCTACGCTAGGGGGGTGCCCCCCTCACACCTGGATCCGCCACTGGTGTGAAAGCACGAAACTCGCATTAACATGTAAATAGCTTTGGAGAAAATCCTTTGCTTATGACATCTTTGGCTAAACCTGGATGCTAAAAAAAGTGACTTTTTCATCAAAATATATATCCAGTTGGGAATTGTTTCGTTTTATATCATTGTTTACAAAATTTGTTTCATTTTTGCCCTTTTATGTCACAAATTTCTGAAATTTGTCACTTTTTTGCTCTTTTATGTCATTGTGTCCCAACACTTGGGAATGTGTCCTTTTGACATAAAAACTGCAGAAACATTGCTTCTGAAACATTGCAGAAACATTGTTTCTGTCATTGTATCTGCAGTTTGTAGTGCTGTAAGCACTACATCGTAAGCACTGTAGTGCTTACGATTTCGTGTTATCTTGGAAGGGAAACAATGACAGATAATTCATTATCTGTTAGAAACAAACACACTATTAAAATTAAAATGACAAAACCAGAATAGCCCACTCCAGACTCCTTTTTTTGCTGGTGTGGAACTGGGGTTTGGGGTAAGAATGTAAAAGCCTACAAAATCCACTAAATTCCTGGTTGGATCAAATGTCAAGCAGAACCAGTGGATCACCTGAACATAGATATTAATTCATGCATATTTTGTAACTCACACAATTAAGTCCCTAAAGGCCAGAAGTTTTTGATTTTAGTATTATTCTTGCAATACATATTAAAGGAGACTGAATCCTGGAATACGAACTCAGATTCACAAAGCCAGGCGCGCATGTGGTAATTAATTTTTCAGGGGAGTTTATTTCAAGTAACCAATGAAGAATCGTAACGGTTTGGGGGGCTCGGGGCATCTCCTTGGACATGGCTACTCTGATCTTACGTCATAGAGCTATAAACTGTATAGGATCATTCAAGTTTGCCTTGGACAGGCAACGTTCTTCATGTTTTGTAATTTGTTCTTTTCGCATAATTCTTTCTAGTCACGTGTCAATCCAATAAGTCTTCTTGTAACATATTTGAAAAAAGAAACTTTCGTAATTGTAAAGTTTTCACACTTTTCTTTGTCCAATCACGTTTACGCATGTTTGTACTAATTAGTGCACGTCATTAAGGTCCTTAGAAGTTCATGGAAGATTCTGGGGTATACGCTGAGGCACAAATTTTCATCCCAATCATGAACACAAATTAAAAAATTTATGGGCATCTTCCATTTCAGTCGGATCCAGTCCAAAACAGCCTCATATGAGGCACAAATTATATTAGCGTTTAGTTCGCTGGTATTTCCTTTGTAAATAAGTCTGACAACTTGAACCGGCGAGCATATTCTGGCGACTTGCGAAACTTTGTGTCTGTTCCATGTATGTAGTCTAAGATTCCAATAAGACCATAGCACTGCGTGAACCTGAAATAGGGGATTTTTAAGTATGGGGAAAAAGCGGGGGTATCTGAAAGATTCTTCATGTTTTCTAAAATATATTGGTTGCTACACTCAATGCCAAAAATAATTTATTTTAAACGCTTTTATTTAACTTGGTCTGTTTAGAGGACCATACATTAAATCTTAAAAAATTACAAGGAATACTCCAAAAAAATACTTAGTAAAATAGAAAACAATACTACTTAGTAATCGTTTACCAGGTATGCACTCATCACACACAAGTAGTGCTTTGGCTATTGGCTGTTGGATGAAGCGGTAGAGATTTTTTTGGAATGCAATTTTGTTGCATTTTTCTCTTTACAAACTACGAATCGTAAGGATTAAACACGAAAAGGTTCACTTTTTCGACTTAAAACAATCTCCTGACTAAAAAGAGTCGAATAAAATACTCTAAAAATGACTTTTAGAAAAGTGCTTTACTTTTCCAGTGACCTGAAAAAAAATGAGCTTCCTGAAATTTCTAAACTATAGAAAAAGATAATGGGACAGTCATAATATATATTTTAGACAATCAAAGATGATTCTCTATGGTCTGATCGTCTCCAACTTTGAATTTTGGAAAATTCCACTCCACCTGGTAGCTAGAAAAACAAATTAATTTGTACCTTTTAGCTCACTTGGAGACATAAAAGTTTTTATAATGTTTTTTTTTTCATTTCTTAGCAGTGTTGTTCTATAAAAACAAATTCACAAATAAATTATTTTCTGGGCAGAATCCTCTGATTAAAGGATATACCATAGGATTTTAAAATTCACCGTTTCAAATTAATTATAAATTACCAAGGTGTATCGACAATTTTCAATTAGGTTCAGCTGGATTCCAGAATTACGGGTACCATCTAAATGCTCTGGAAGCCGCTTATAGTTAATGGTTATTATTAGCTTAAAGAAAAAAGTTTTCTTTTGGAAGTAAAGAGCAAAGTTGCAACTCAAAACGAAAAATAGTTACCGCTTAGTGGTTTTGCAACAAATATCTGATAAACTCTTTCAAATAAACTGGGTTTTAATATTGTTCAATATAAGTAAAATTCTGAAAACCTTGCGTTTAACTAAAACACGATAAAACAGGATTAGGAACAAGAAAATCCTTAGGTAGCGTACAGAAAATAAAAGACTAATTTAAAGTCTTTTACAGACGACGAAATCAATAGATTTTACTATACAATTAATTAAAAAAAAACTTTCCGAAAAAGAAATTTTTCAAAGAAAAGTAAAGGTCATTTTTAACTTAAGATCAGCTGATACAAATGCCTGTTAAAATTTAAACTCAAAACGACCTGAAATTACTATTAATAAATAAATGAAACCTAAAACGAGCAGAAATTAAATAAACAACCATAGCAAAAAAACATACAACAAGTAATAATATAAATGAATAAATAAATCTTAAAGCGAGTAACGCTTCAATTTAATATGCAAATCAAGCTTAAAACGAAAAAAAAATATTTTGCTATTGAAGTATAAATAAAACCCAAAATGAACAGAAATTAAATAAAGAATCAATGCAAACAAACATTCAGTAGATACTAATTTAAATGAATAAGTACATCATAAAACGAGTGAAACTTAAGTTGAATATGCAAATCAAGCTTTAAACGAAGAAATATCACTACAAACAAGAGTTTGGGTATCGCCTCCTTCTCTTACTGTAGAAGTCTAAAACCTACTGCGTCATTGGCGCTTCACTGAAAACGAATTTTATTACAAATATTTTCTTTTGTACTTAATATTGAAAATAAACATTAAAATTACAGTAAAATTTGAACTGATGAGCTTTCAGCAATTAATATCATTATACATCGAATATTCAGTTTAATTTATTAGTTCTTTCTAAAACTGTTAAAGACCCCCTAAAATTGTCCCCTTCCTTAACTGTAAAAACCCAAAGCCTACTACGTACTACTGCGTAAAACCTGCCTACTGGATTTTTTTCCAGTTTGTACAGCATTGGAAATTAAAATGAAATTACTGTGAAATAAAATTGTGAACTGATGAATCTTTAAACAGTTAATTTCAATATATATATCAAATATTCAATTTGATTTTGTTTATACTTTCCAAGACTGTTCAGGACACATATAGTTTTCAGTAAAGCGCCATGACGCAGTAGGTTTTAAACTTTTATAGTGAGAGGAGGTGGCGATATCCAAACTCTTGTTTGTTGTGATTTTTGCTCGTTTTAAGCTTGATTTGCATATTCAATTTAAGTTTCACTCGTTTTAAGATTTATCAATTCCTTTAAAATTAGTATCTATTGTATGTTTGTTTGCATTAATTCTTTATTTAATTTCTGTTCGTTTTGGGTTTCATTTATACTTCAATAGCAAAATAAGTTTTTTCGTTTTAAGCTTGATAAGCATATTCAATTTAAGCATTGTTCTTTAAAGAAAAGTAAAGAACTCCATTAAACAAAAAATGAGCAAAAATAAAATCAAATAATCAGTAAAATTACAATAAATAACCAAGTCAAACTCAAAACGAGCAGAAATTAACATAAGTTGGGCTCAAAACCCCTATGCCTTCTCAAGGCCAGAACATAATTTGCACTTTACTGAAAAAAAAATCTAAATGTCTTTGCTTTTATAACTTTAATAAATCAAATAATATTGACATTTTGATTACTAAATATCAGTATATGTAAATTAAACTGAAAATGCACATTCATTTGTATTTTTTTCAGTAAAGTGCAAATTATGTTCTGGTCTTGGGAAGGCATAGGGATTTTGAGCCCAACTTATGTTAATTTCTGCTCGTTTTGAGTTTGACTTGGTTATTTATTGTAATTTCTGTTCATTTTGGGTTTCATTTATTTATCGATGTTGATTTTTGGTAGTTCCACGCTTTGTAGATTATTCGATTTTATTTCTGCTCATTTTTTGTTTAATGGAGTTCTTTACTTTTCTTTGAAAAACTTATTTTGTGAAAAAAGTTTGTATTAATTAATTTCTGTTTGTTTTATATTGACATAGTCTTTTCAGAGAAAAAGAAAATAATACTTTAAATCTTTTCATTTTTTTTTAAGAATTTATGGTCTGGCCTGCTATTCGTATGCTAGAGAAAAATTTTCAGCAATTTTTAACAACATAAACCCTTTTAAAAATCTACACACAAATAGTAGTGTTTAATTTAGTTTCATACCTCCTCTAGTTGACCTGAAATAGAAAGCTTGATACCATTCACAAAAAAATCTGTTTACTTTCTTTGATAGCTTGGATACAATTACGCTATTTTGATTTGGTTAAATTTTAAGAGCAGAAGTAGCCCCAATAGTTTGAACATAATACCCTCAGTCGCTCTTGGGATACTGCTGAGATGCCTTATTGGGAATTAGCATTATCACAGTGCATTTTGATTTAATCTTAAGTCAACATTTAGTTTTTAAACATTTAAAAATTGGATTTGAGGAAGACTAAAATCTATTCTATAAATCATATACAACAAATTTCTATATAAACCTTATATGCCCCCATGGCATAGCTTACAACCCTTGCACTGAGGGCTCTGAGGGGGTTATCATCCTAAAAGACCTAATTTCCAGAACTTTCAACTACGTTGAACAAAATGGCTATCTGAAAGTTTTGATTGGATATGTTTGGGTGAATGGTGGGCATGAGAGGGGGGGGGGGTTAGTTACCCTCCAATCACTTTCAACTATTAAAAAGGGCACTAGCCCTCTGTACTTCCTATTGAATGAGCCGCTTTTGAAGTTTTTACGACAACTCTATCTATAAAAACCTTATATGCCCCCAGGGCAAAACTTAAAACCTTTGGCATGGGGGCTGTAAGGAGTTCTTCATCATTAAGTACATAAATTACAGAACTTTCAACTACGTTGAACAAAATGGCTATCTCTAAACTGTGATTGAATGTGTTTGGGGAAATGATGTGCGTGAGAGGCGGGTAATTACTCTCCACTCACTTTTGACTATTAAAAAGGGCAATTTCAATTTCCAATCAAATGAGCCCTTTTTGAAATTTCTACATCAGCTTTCTATATAAACCTTATATGCCCCCTGGGCATAACTTACAACCCTTGCACTGGCTCTGATATCATCCTAAAAGACCTAATTTCCAGAACTTTCGACTACGTTGAACAAAATGGGTATCTCAAAATTTTGGTTGGATGTAGTTGGGGCAATGGTGGGCATGAGAGGGGGGTTATTTGCCCTTCAATCAGTTTCGACTATTAAAAAGGGCACTATCCATTTCAATTTCTAATCAAATGAGCCCTTTTTGAAGTTTCTACGACAACGCGTTCTATAAAACCTTATATGCCCCCAGGGCATAACTTACAACCCTTGCCCTGAGGGCTGTGGGACAGTGTCCTCCTCAAAAACATAATTTCTATTTGGAAATCAACAACGCTGAACAAAATGGCTATCTAAAAATTTTGATTGGATATTTTTGGGGAAAAGGTGGGCGAGAGAGGGGGGCTAGTTGCCATCAAATCACTTTCGAATATGAAAAAGGGAACTAAACCTTTGAATTTCCAATCGAATGAGCTCTTTTTCAAGTTTCTACGACAAAGATCTCAATAAAAAATTCTATGCCCCCAGGGCATAAGTTATAGCCCTGAAGACTGTGGGGGGGAGTATCCTGCTCAAAGGTATAATTTCCTGAACTTTAAACTGCGTGGAACAAAATGGCTATCTCAAAATGTTGATTGGATGTGTTTGGGGAAATGGTGGGCGTGGAAGGGGTGTTAGTTGCCTTCCAATTACTTTCGCTATTAAAAAAAGGCACTAGGCATTTCAATTTCTAATCGAATAAGCCCTTTTTGAAGTTTCTACGACAACTCGTTTTATAAAAACCTTATATGCCCCCAGGGCATAACTTACAACCCATACCCTGATGGCTGTGAGGGAGTTGTCATCCTCAAAGACCTAATTTAAAGAACTTAAAACTACGTTGAACAAAATGGATATCTCAAAATTTTGATTGGATGTGTTTGTGGGAATGATGGGCGTGGGGGGGCTAGTTGCCCTCCATACATTTTCGAATATTAAAAGCGGCACTAGCCCTTTAAATTTCCAATCGAATGAACCATTTTTTAGGTTTCTACGACAACACCTTCTGTAAAAACCTTATATGCCTCCAGGGCATAACTCACAACCTTGCCCTGAAGGCTGCGGGGGAGTGTCCTCCTCAAAAACATAATTTTGATCTGGAAATCAAATACGCTGAACAAAAGGGCTATCCCAAAATTTTTATTGGATGTGTTTCGGGAAATGGTGGGCTGGATGGGGTGTTAGTTGCCTTCCAATCACTTTCGACTATTAAAATGGGCACAAGCCACTCCAATTTCCAATTGAATGAGCCCTTTTCGAAGTTTCTACGACAATTTCTTCGATACGAAGTACCGTGCTCTAAAGCAAAAAAAAAAAATAAATCATACATTGGGCTAACATCGTTCTTATATGCCCTCGGGGCATAACTTAAAACCCTTGCTCCGAGGGTTGTGGGGGAGTGTCCTCCTCAAAAACATATTTTTTTTATCAGGAAATCAACTACGCTGAACTAAATGGCTATCTCAAAATTTTTATTGGATGTGTTTGGGGGAATGATGGGCGTTTGGGGGGTGCTAGTTTCCCTCAAATAACTTTCGACTATTATAAAGGACACTTGCCCTTTGAATTTCTAATCGATTGAGCCTTTTTTGCAGTTTCTACGACATATCCTTCTATAAAAACCTTATATGGCCCCAAGGCATAACTTAAATCCCTTGCCCTGAAGGCTGTGGGGGAGTGTCCTCCTCAAAAACATAATTTCTATCTGGAAATCAACTACTCTGAACAAAATGGTTGTCTTAAAATTTTGATTGGATGTGTTTCGGGAAATGGTGGGCATGGAAGGGGTCTTATACGAAGTACCCAGCTCTAAAGAAAAAAAAATAATAAATAGTACATTGTGCTAACATCGTTCTTAGATGCCCTCAGGGCATAACTTAAAACCCTTGCCCCGAGGGTTGGGGGGGAGTGTCCTCCTCAAAAACATATTTTCTATCTGGAAATCAACTACGCTGAACAAACTGGCTATCTCCGAATATTGATTGGATATGTTTTGGGGAATGATGGGCGTGGGGGGGGGGCTAGTTGCCCTCCAACCACTTTCGACTATTAAAAAGGGCCCTTGCCACTCCTATTTCCAATCGAATTAGCCCTTTTCGACAACTCCTTCGATACGAAGTGCCTGGGTATGGAGAAAGAAGAAAAATAAATAATACATTGTGCCCACATCGTTCTTTACTTAGGCAGCGCTATTGCTCTGCCTATGATAGTAATTTCTGGTCGTTTTGAGTTTGAATTTAAAAGGTACTTTTATCTGCTGATCTTAAATTAAAAATGGCTTTTACTTTTCTTTGAAAAACTTCTTTTTCGGAAAGTTTTTTTTTAATTAATTTTTGTTTTTTTTTTTTTGCAAAAAGTTTCAACTTTTTAAAAATACCTTATTTCAAAATCAAACTTTTTTTCAAATTCAAATGTCCATTAAAGTATCAAAACTAGTATCAAAGTAACAATATCAAAGTAAAAAAATGAGTTTGTGTCCACCTTGGAGTTTTTATTATCTGATGTTTCAACAATTTTTAACAAAATGGCTATCTCCAAATTTTTATCGGATGGTTTTGAAGCAAAAGGACGTGGGGGGAGGGGGGCTAATTACCTTTCGATCTCTTTGGACTCTTTAAAAGCGAACTAGAAATTTCCATTTTCAATCAAACGAGCCATCTTTGAAGTTTACACGAGCATCACTTCTGTAAGAACCACATATGAACGCAGGGCATAACTTACAACGCCTGTCCCCGAGCCCTTGGAGGTTGTGTCGACCCCGGAACTTTAATATCTGATGTATGAAACTATTTTTAATAAAATGGGTGCCTAAAAATTTTTATCGGATGGGTTCTGGGAAGGAAAAGGCGCGGAGGGGGAGAGTTGCCCTCCGATCTCTTTTGACTCTGAGAAAGTGAACTAGAAATTTTAATTTTGAATCAAATGAGCCCTCTCTTAAGTTTATACGAGTGTCCCTGTCATAAAAACCATATACAGCCCCAGGACATAACTTACAACGCCTGCCCTCGGGCCCTGGGGGGTTGTGTCGACACCAAATTTTTTATCCTACCTTTGAACTATTTAAAAAAATGGCTATCTCAAAATTTTTATCGGACGGGTTTGCAGAAAAAAGGGTATGGGGTGGGGATAGTTGCCCTCAGATCTCTTTTGACTTTTAAAAATTGAACTAGAGCTTTTAATTTCCATTCAAATGGGCCCTCTCTGAAGTTTATACGAACATTCCTTCCATAAGAACCATATATGCCACCACAGAATAACTTGCAGCGCCTGCCTCCAGACCCTGGGGGGTTGTGTCTACACCGGAATTTTTGTTATCTTACCTTTGAGCCACTTTTAACAAAATGGCTATATCAAAATTCTTATCGGATGCATTTTGGGGAAAAGAGGCGTGGGGGAATAGTTGCCCTCTGATCTCTTTTGACTCTTAAAAATTGAACTAGAACTTTCAATTTCCAATCAAATGAGCCCTCTCTGAAGTTTATACGAGCATCCTTTTCATGACAGCTATATATGCACGCCAAGCATAACTTACAACGCCTCTCCCGGGCCGTGAAGGATTGTGTCGACCCTGGAGCTTTCGTTATATGATCTTTGACCATTTTGAAAAAATGGCTCTGTCAAAAGTCTTATCGGATGGGTTTGAGGAAAATAGGTTGTGAAGGGAGGGGGGGGCTAGCTGCCCTCTGATCTCTTTTGACTCTTAAAAAGTGAACAAGAACTTCAATTTCCAATCAAATGAGCCCTCTCTGGAGTTTATACGAGCATCCCTTCCATAAGAACCATATGTGCCCCCAGAGCATTACTTACGACGCCTACCCCCGGGCCCTGGGGGTTGCGTCGGCACAGGAGTTTTCTTATCTGACCTTTGAACTATTTTTAACGGAATTTTTATCTCAAAATTGTTATCGGATGGGTTTGGCGAAAAAAGGGTGTGTGAGGGGGGTTTAGTTGCCCTCGGATATCTTTTGACTCTTAAAAAGTGAACTAGAACTTTCAATTTCCAATCAAATGAACCCTCTCTGATGTTTATACGAGCATCCCTTTCATAAGAACCATATACGCCCAAAGGAAAACGTTTACAATGCCTACCCCCTGGGCCCTAGGGGGTTGTGTCAACACAACCCCCCAGGGCCCTGGGTGTTTTGTTATCTAATTTCTGAACAATTTTTAAAAACTGGCTATCTTATAATTTGTAGCGGATGGGCGTGGGGAAAAACGGGCGTAGGGGGGCTAGTTGCCCTGCAATCTTTTGACTCTTAAAAAGTGAACTAGAAATTTCAATTTCCAATCAAATGAGCCCTCTATGAAGTTTATACGAGCATCCCTTTCATAAGAACAATAAATGTCTTCAGGGTAAAACTTGGAACGCCTTCTCTGGGCCCTGGGGGGTTATATTGACATCGGAGTTTTTCTTATCCGACCTTTGAACTATTTTTAACAAAATATTTATCTCAAAATTTTCCTCAGATGGGTTTGGGAAAAGAATCCATTGGGGGGGGGGGGGGAGGCTAGTTGCCCTCGGATCTCTTTAGATTCTTAAAAAGTGAACTTGAACTTTTAATTTCCAATCAAATAAACCCTCTCTGAAGTTTATACACGCATCCCTTTCATAAGAGCCATATATGCAACAGCACATAACTTACACCGCCTGCCCTCGGACTGTGTCGACACCTGAGTTTTTGTTACCTGAGTTTTAAACAATTTTTAACAAAATGGCTATCTCAAATTTTTTATCAGATGCATGTGGGGAAAAAAGGGTGTGGGGGGGAGCTAGTTTCCCTCCAATCTTTTTTTACTCTCAAAAACTGAACTGCAACTTTCAATTTCCAATCAAATGAGCCTTCTCTGAAGTTTTTAAGAGCATGCGTTCCATAACAACCATAAATTCCCCCAGGGCATAAATTAAAACGACTGCCCTCGGGCCCTGGGGGGCTGTGTCGACCACGGAGTTTTCTTTATATGGTCTTTGAACTATTTTTTTTAAAAGGCTATTTCAAAGTTCTTATCGGATGGGTCCAAAGAAAAAAGGGTATTGATGGGGGGGCTAGGCCTCTGATAGCGTTGCCTCTGATTTTAACTCTCTACAATCTCCAGCAAGTAGCTTTCAGTAAACAGCTAGCTTTTCTGAATTCGACAGTTAGAGAGAAGTTGGTACTTCGTCAACGATCGTTGCAAGTTGTCCTCGATGGCTTCATATCAAAAGAACACCCAATTTTATCAGGAGTACCACAAGGAAGTATTCTTGGGCCAACTCTTATCTTGGTGTTCATAAACGACCTAGGGGACAACCTTGTGAAAAAACCTTACCACTTTGCGGATGACACAACAGAAACATCTATCGCAAAGGACGAAAATCCCAGTGAACCCCACAAGGAGCTTCAGGCTGACCTGGTGAAAATTGAGGCGTGGGCAGATACTTGGCTTGTAAGTTTTAACGCATCGAAAACGAAAGAGCTCCTAAGGCACGTAATATGAGGGCTCATCCTGATTTCGTCTTCAAAGGAGAGGTAATAACGCGAGTTGATACACTGCGTCTACTTGGAGTTAATTTCTCTTCGGATCTCTCATGGACTGAGCATCTGAGTAAAATTAGATCATCTTGCAACAAGAAATTAGGAGTTGTCCTAAGATGCAAAAGTCTTCTCCCTGATGATTCTATCCTGCCACTTTTCAATTCGTGCATCAGACCCGTCAGGGAATGTCCTCTCTTCGCTGGTGCACCAAAAATCCACATCACTCCATCCAACATATTCAAAATAGAGCAGTGCGTGCAGCAACCTCTGGCAAAACGAAAGCTAAAATCCTACAGCTGATCCAGGAACGTTTCGATGTGGCGTCTATGTTGGTTTTCTATAAGTACTTGTACAACCCTCCATCAGAGGAGCTATCGAAGCTCGTTCCTGATAAACCAAAGCCCTTGCGATTAACTCACCGAAGTACAGCTTGTCAGGACTACCTGGAGCAGGGTAATCCCCGCCAAGAATATCTGAAAACGAGTTTCGCCCAGCGATCGGTTGCCACATGGAATAGATTGCCGGCAGCGGTAATCCCGAAAAATCCTTCCCTTGACGCGTTCAACAGAAGGTATAACAAGTTCCTCATTGTTAGAAAATGAGGTAACTACCAGGACTAGCGGCAAATCATCATTTGTGATGGAGACGTGAAGCCTGTAATAAAAAAAAATACCACAAGCTAGTTACTCTGAAGTAATTTTCAAACATATGATGCTTGAACTGGAAATCACTATCGTTTTTTTGCTTTATTTTTCAACTTCGTTCTTCACTTTCATCAGAAAACTTGTCATTTAATTAATTTTCGTTCGCTTTTAGTCTTTAAAAATATGCACAATAAACTTACAGAAGAACTTTTGTCCAACTTCTCGAAAAAACTATAGAAGTCAACATGAGTTTCTGTTAAAATAGGGCATTTAAAATAAGTTTTACTTCGCATCTTCTTAAATTTTGCCAAAAAAATCTGCATATTTTTCACATACATAGGCCAAGGGGTATGATATCTTTGGCATCTTCGAAGAGTTATAGTAAAATCAACTAATTATCTATGAATTATTGTCCTATATGAAATTTATGCAGATTGTACAATTTGAAGGACATTAAAAGAGCTGAAGATGGGCGGTTAATGTAATTTTTGGAAGCTTGTCTTATTGTTTTTTATTTTTTCTGTTGCAATGCTGTAAAGAATGTTAATTTTCATTAGAAAGTATACTCTCATTATTTTTGCTTTACGAACTTTATTATTTTCGAGGAACTGGTCATTAAAAATTGAAATTCCACCGCTGAAATTACCATGGTCGAAAACTGTACTCAGGATACCGACAGTCCCCTACCTTGAACAACAAGAAAAATCACTTTTTGCATGGATGTTTACTTGGTTTCCCTAAAAAAAAATTCGCCGCTACTGGTGCGCATGAAATTGAATATCCATTTCATGAAAGTTGTCTAAAGGGAACTCAAACCTGAGACACCATGAACACAAAGTGGGGTCCTAGACACTAAACCATCGCATTCTGCTTAACAGTGCTTGTTCTAACCTCCTTTGTGCTCCCAATCACACGTTTATTGCGTGTTATAAAATTATGACAACAACATGGAACTTGAAGCTCTATCACAACTTGATGGGCTTTAATTATGCTCTTTTCAAATATAAATCGATGAAATGGAAGTTGATATGATCAAAAGCTTTGAATTGCAACCTGTCTATTTCTTTTCGTCAGTAGACTTTTATGACGATGTTATGACGTCAGTAAACGATTTATGAAACTTATTAAGGGAGCTGGAAGAGGAAGTATGTGAGACGGAGGATTTTTAACCTCAGGTTTAGGATTTTCAGCCATGGACATTATGAGCCATGCTTCCCAGCTGAATTTGATAGTATGATTTTCATTAAGATTTCTTGACTTCCTGGCGAAAGAAAAAAAGTTAATCCTTTTTTTTCAATTGTTTTTTTATATTTTTATTTATTTATTTAATATGTTTTAGAGTTTCGGTTACTATTAGACCGAGCCACTCCTTATTTGCAGTTTCTTACCACGAATTACTACGTTAAAATAAAATAGCCACATTCTTCTGGAATTAAATTATTAACTTCTTCTGGAAGCTAGGACTTTTTAATGATGAAAGTATCTTTGTTCATTTCGTTTTTATAGCCAGTCTATATAAATCAGTGGATTCAATCTATACGTTTATCATTTTTTTGGGATTCAGAAGTTTTTATATTATAACTTTTACATATTTTTGGGATTCAACCATTCAGAGGTCAGTTTGGTCAGGTCCTACCAACTAATGGCAGAGAAGATAATAGTAAAAATAAAATGATTTAAGTATGGACAATGTTCAAGTACATTCTATTATGAATGTAGTCCAATCTGGTTCAAGAAAAACTATTTTGTGCTATACAGTGAAAGCTTTTTCTTCTGATTGAAAAATCAAAACAGGGGATTTTCAATGAAAATACCCGAAAAAAGTATTTGGCAAGTACCCAGAAGTATTTAGGAAGAGGGGGGAATCATTTAGAGGGTAAATTCCCTTGCCCTTCCCCTCATTTGACACTCCTGATTACTCAGAAGGTAATATACGAGTAATATACTTTTCTTCTTCTTTCTGAAAGTGTTTGCTTATGACCATTGTCAATGTCTAATTTACTCATGTAGGTTAGAAGCTTTTTAGTTGATATTGAGGTAAAAATTAATGTCGCAGTAAATTTGCACCAAAGACCATAGGGTCCAAATTATAACCCAACAGTTAGGGGAGGGACATGAGGATCATTATAATCATGATATGATAAAAATGAATGTCGATGTATAAAGTAAGCAAACTCCTTTTCATTCAATTGTAACGTTTCTTATAAGTTAAAGTGGATATTCTGAAGATTATCTCTGCAGGATTATCATTCCTTGCGTCAGCTGAGTGCATATTCTTAGAGAAATACAGCAAAAATATGAGTAAAGAACATTTCTCACTACTTCTTACACATTCAAATTTCAAATAGCTTGTTGATTACCGGGTTTTCTAACAGTAGAGGCGGCTTTCGCCACAAATTAAAGTATTGGAAAAGGTATATGATGAGTCACACTTTAAACCGTTTTTGTGAAGAGAAATCCTGAGTTTCGTAATATATACTAGTAAATCAATTGATTAAATCATGAGTAAATCACTAGTGATTCTTACTTCATGTGATGGTAGTCATGCGCCTCCGATGTCGAAATAAACGGTAGGTGGAAACCACAATGGTCGTTGACCGTATGAATCGTAAGCGTTGCGAGCCAAACCCATATTGTGGCTGCTTGAGGGTAAACAATCACAATGCCAATCACAGGAGGTATTAGATTTGAAATAATGTGTTCAATAGGGTGGCAGTACATGGTTGCAATAGCTATCGGTGCCGTCCATTCATGATGCTGCTTATGAATATACTTGTAAATAAGCCTGTGATGAAGCAGCCTGAAAATAGAAGTTATTATATTAGAAGATTTGGGAATACGGCTTATCCAAATATTCAATATTTTATTCATTAGAATTATATTCGTTTCAGCTAAGAATTGCAGGAAGATTCCCAAATAGGAGATTAGAAAGAGTTTTTGCAAACATGAAAAAACAAGATCTAAAAGATGTGCTAACCACACAGCCCCTCACCATGTTCCCACACAATTCTCAATCCATACAGTTCTCCGCTCACAAACCTTGTCCGCACGACCTCCCATTACACAGTCATTCACTCAGACGCAACTTCCTTTCAATAAATCCGACGTCCGTGGAAAGCGTCACTATACAAGTCTCCCGGCCCCAAAGCTCCCAATCAAGAGTGGGAGCTAACGGGATGGAAGATATCCTACACTTAATGTATTTTGGCTCGTTCTAGTTTTAAAGTTGATTTTAAATTGCTTGCGAATGAAAATAATCTTATCTTTCTCTTTATCATAGGTAGCGCAATAGCACTGCCTACATTTAATTTGTTAAAAACAGTCAAAAAGTACAAAAATTATGCCTCAGCGGCTGAATACCCTTGGAGCGACTGTTGTAAAGTACAAGCTGCCCGTTGTTTACGTCTAGTATTTATTATCATGAAAGGGGTGAGGGACATTATAGTACCATACAGGGTATTTTATCGGGGAAGGAAGGCATCTTTAATCATGGGTCTCCGACATTGCCAGGGGTATCAAGATGAAACCTTCAGGGAATATTGAGGGGGATGTTGAAGCATGTCAAAAGACTATGTAAATCTGTGTTGTCAAAAAGTATACCAGCAATGTCTTAGGAGCAACTAAGGTTATTACTTTATAATTTTTAGAGAATGTTGAGAGGGATTTTGAACTTCATTAATAGACACTATTCAATTAAATTCAATTTATTCAAATAAAAGTAAAACGTAAAACCAATAATAACAATTATCATGGAAGCGAACTTATTGAGGACCAAAACCACAAAAAAATAGAAATGAAGAAGAGAGAAAAAAAAGGAAGAAGAATACCAAAATCGGAATTGAGTTGAAACTCTTAAGGTAAGATGAAAAGGATCTTGAACTAAATCTAAAGACACAATATGCATTCAGATCATCAAAATAGTATCTCTGCATTATCTCGAGAACAGCTAATGGCATCAAGTTTGAAATTTTCAGGTAACGCTGAACTAAATGAAAGGACACTCTGGGTATCCAGATCACTAAAGAGGCATATCTTCAATATCTCAGAAAAGAATGAGGGTGTCAAGTTGAAACAAAGAACGTTGAGGATGTTGGACAAAATCAGAAGACAGTATATGCATCCAAGTTGCCTAAAGGGTGCATATGCAATATCTAAGGAATGGGTAAAGTTATTTTGTCGAAACTTTCGAAGAATGATGAGTGGGATGCTGAAATAAACCAGGAGACACTATGTACACTCAGGCTGTTAAAGAGACGTATCTGCAGTATCTGAGGATGGTAAAGACTTTTAAATTGAAGCTTTCAGGGGATTTTAGACTAAATCAAAAAACATGATATGCATCAAGAGATCAGAATTGCGTATCTGCAATGTCTTAGAAACAGCTAACAGTATCGAGTTGAAGGAAACCATCAGAGATGTTGAACTAAATCAAGTTGAGATTAAGCGCATCCAGGTTGTTAAAGGACTTATCATCAATACCTCAGGAACGACTAAGGGTTTTCAGTTAAAACTCTCAGGGATTGTTGAGGGGGCAATTTAACTAAATAGAAAGACACTGTGTGCCTATATGTATCTATATTACGTCAGAAACGGCTAAGGGCGTTGAGTTGAAACTTTCAGGGAATGGAGATGGGGATGTTGAACAAAATTCGAAGACACTATGCGAACCTTGGTTGTCAGAGTGGCTTAGCTACAAAACTACAGGATTGGCTAAGGGTGCTAAGTTAAAACTTTCAGGGATCGTAGTAGGGGGCGTTAAACTAAATAAAAAGACATTATAAGCATCCAGACTGTCAAAAGGGGCTTATCTGCAGAATCTCAGATACGGCCAAGGATATGACAAACAGCTTAAGGGACCCAGCCGACCCTTTGAGGGAATCTTGGAGAGGCAGATCATGTAAATTTTAAATTCTGAGTTGGGGTACCAAGAAAAACTTATCAAGGACAATAGGTGTTCGAAAAAAAAAATGGTTGTGTTGACTCTTAGTGCAAAATAATCGGCTCAAAATTTCAGGCCATGGAGACATATAAATTAAAGCCTCAGAACCAAAGAAACCTTAATTGGAAAAAATATTTGGTAGCATTTATTCTTGACTTCCCATTTTTTTTTTTAACATTAAATCAGACCTCTTCTTAACAAATGACCTTAAAATACATTTATTTCGACAAACCAGCAGTTAAAACTAAATATAACCCAACAAGATTCATATAATGAAATGGTAGATCAATATTCGTCCATGTTCAAGGTTATAAGCTGATAGTAGTCAGGATGACTTCAACCCTATAAAAGGCCAAAAATTATCCAGATTTTCAATTCATTTATATGAATGATATTGACCATACACATTAGTCAGAAATTCTATGCCATAACTATTATTATCTGTGTAAAAATTGCGCAACTATTAAATCTTCGGTGCAAAGGATTGTCAAAAAATATAGATAGCAAGGAAAACCCTAATTATTGTGCAGAGAACCTAATAAACTGTACAAATTTTCCTTCTATTAGCGAATAAAAAAGAATAATGTCAATTAAAATCTAATGCAAAATTAACTTAATTTAGCTTTTTCTAGAAAAGAAGTTTTTCAAAGAGAAGTAAGTTTTAAACCAAAGACGAACAGAAATGACTTCAAACAATAACTCAAATATAAAACGAATGACTCAGTGAAACCCCGAAACGAACAGAGAAATTGCAATTAATATTCAAGTCAAAGTTAGAAGGAACAAAATTTACCACAAATAGGAGTATCCTAAGCCTTCTGAAAACAAGAGCTTTACTTTGTTGACGCTTTACTAAAGACAAAATATATTTTAAACGTTTTCTCTTTTAGAACGCCAATAAATCAAAAAACGCTGATACTTCCATGAATGAACATCATTATAAATTGAACAGTCATTCTACTTTCATTAGTTGTTTTCGCTAATTTTGGCTATTAATATGATTTTCTTTCTCTCTTTAGTGATGATATGACAGATTAAAGCACATTGCTCGAAAAAAAGCTTATTTTACGTAAAGTCTAAATGACGCTTTGGCCTTTGGAAGGCCACTCTCGTTTGCCGCATTTTTTTTTTTTCGTTTTAAGTTTGAATTGATTTTTCATTGTAATTTCTGCTCGTCTTGGGGTCTTTTTTATTCATTGACTGTGATTTCTGCTTCATTTAAAACTTTTAATTATTATTTGATTTTATTTCTGCTCGTCTTTGGTTTAATTTAGCTCTTTGCTTTTTTCAAAAACCTTTTATTTGGAAAGCTTTCGTGAATTATCTAAAGGATCTTCAAGGTTAACCCTATAGTAAAATTTTGTCCGGGGAGCAGGGGCGTAGCTCCAGAATTTTATTGGGGAGGGGGGAAAGATAGTTCCCCATCCGGCGAATCAAGGGCAATGGGGTTTATAATAATTTTTGTTCTCCAAACTATTGGGGGGCAGCGGCCCCCCGTGTGCCTCCCCCCCAAACGACGCCACTGCCAAGGAGCTGTGTGTATAGGGAACTGTGGTGTTCCAACTTTCGTGGATGAGGATTTATGTTGTGGGACGTCGTGATGGGAAAATAAAGTGGGGGTCTATTGGGGCAACTCTAATTCGGGTCAAGGGAGGTGGCAACATAGTTGTATAACTGCAAGAAAATTTTTTGGGGCAGACAAAAATTTAATGTAACCGTGTAAATATTCATTGAAAAGTGAGTGGAAGTACTTTGGAGAAATTTTATATCACAATTTTGAAATAAAGACAGAGTAGCATATGAAGGTCTTTGTGTAAACGCACAGACACGAGATATAGGTATTAGTTATTTTTTGGTAAATCTGGTTTGAAGTTAGTAGGTTCCAATGAGAATTATATTCAACATTATGAATAATAGTACGACAAATGAACCATTAGAGATATCTTCAGTTCCCAGTGCATTGTTATCAAACATTAATCACAACTACTATTTTCCCGAATGGCTGTCTTTTGTACACAGGCTAGTTTCAAGATTTTAATTTCGAGAGGGTTCAACACATCTAGTGGGGAGGTTGCGTTTATCACCCAGCAAAAGTATTTTTTAAGCCATATATAAGAAAATCCGTATTTGGAAGTAAATTTTCAAGCTTCTGAAGGGGTTCAAGCGGGTAGCCCCACGGGTGTGATGGTACCCCTAAATCTCCTTTTAAATGGTTAGTCAACTTTATTACTTCTATGCCCTATCATGTCATTCAGGTGGAAGAATTGTTTCTAGGCAAGCTCGCACGTTGAAATCTACAATTTCTGGTCACAGACCAAATACCCGTCCCTAACTTTGGAAAATTCTTCAGGACTAAATAAGATAAACAAGGTATTTTATTAAACTTTTTACTTAACAACTTGAGGTAGTTCATGTTCTGAGGTGCAACAAAACTAAGAATCAGGTCTGGTCAAAAATATTGTATTAGTTTCCAAAAAATTGCTCATTCCAGACGACCATCATTTTTCCTGAACTAATATCAAAATGAAATATTATAATAGTTCCTGTCCGTATACTTACCTATGACAGTAATAGAATCCAATTTCTTCAATAAAAGTAAGCAGAATAAAGTGGATGAGGAATGTTTTGAATTCTGGAAGCTGACGAAGATCAGGAAGAGGTTTATACTTGAACAGTTTATACGAGAAGAAGCTAAGAGTGTAAGTAAGAACTAATTGGTTGAATAGAACTTGCCGAACCACCTAAAAATAAATAGGTGGAAAAAATGTAAAATAAAGATAGTTCACGGCAAAGGGGACGCGTAATTCTTTTTTTTTGGGGGGGGGGGGTAGTCATAAGAAAGTATCTGAAAATATACATAAGAAATGCCCAGAAATTCAACGAAATTTAAAATTTGGAGAGGAAAGTCCCTCCCCTCCTCCCCTCCCCCTACGCATGTGCCTGGTTCGGGAGATTTAGACAGCGAATCGTAAAATTAAATTTTTTTTTTTTTTGCTCTCATGGAATCTTGATAGGTAATTCAAGCCTGTTCACTGCACACGGCATTTCAAAAAACAAGTTAAGTTCCCGTTTTGCTTAATTTGCAGGTCCGGGGTGAAAAAAAAAGAAGATATAAAATGTTTGTCTGACCCTTCTTTTTAACCTAAAGCTCAAAAATATCTTTCTGGTGTAAAAGGAATTTTAATCTAATAATTTAATCATAGTTTTATATATTAAATAATTTTGATTTAATTATTTTATAGTTTAAATAATTTATTTAATAATTAAATAATTTAATCTTCTTGATCGAGATAAAAAAAAAAAACTTAATCTAAAAACAGTCGCCCAAATTTTAAACATCATTACACAAAAGCTGTATTCGGCGGAAATGACTGTTACAGTTTAGAATCCAGCGCAAGGGTGTCTTTCAAAATTCCTCTCAAAATAAAAAAGTAAAAATTTTCAAAGGTAGTAGAACATTTCTTAAGATTAATCTGCAGTGCAATGGGAATATAGCATAAATTTCTCTGAAAGTGATAACTAATCAGCCTTTATTATTTAAAAAAATTAATTAAAGCCAAAATCTAAGTCTCCACAAAAGTAGGCTTAGGTTAGATTAGGGATATCCAAGAAGGTTAAGCAGATTAGTTTACTATAAGATAGTAGGGCCAACTGGGAACAGATTCTACTTCCTTTACCCACCCCTGCATTTTAAAGTACCAGAAATATAATTGTGCTATAGTCTCGTCTCCAATAAAGTCGTGAAGCACTTGATGGTGTTGGTTATTTGTTTCGACGGTAGCGCCAGTTTCTATTCTTATAAATTCCTCTTACCCTTTTATCAAACCGATCACAAACCTTCAGCTCTGAAGACAACCGCATAACGTTACATAATAGTCATTATAATAGAGAGAATTGTCATTAGATGGCGTCATTAGATCGTCAGAGAGATGACGTCAGAGACCCCAGAGAGATGTCAGTACGCACATAAATTCAGGAGACTTTCAATCCTCCCAAGAAAGTTTACATTACATTTGTTCTCTTTTTCCTTTCCCTGTTGCCCGTCAGACTCTTCGGCTAGCTCATAATTAACAGAATCTTGAAAGTATGTCTAACAATGCATACATTTCATAATAATTGTAGCCCTGCAGTTCTTCATAGCCCTTTTCTTGAATAACATGAAAAACTGTAGAGACTTAACTAAAGGAAAACAGGACTAAGAGTCAATTTGGGGTAACATACTGCCACTTCAACAAGACTTCGAGAGCTTTAAAGGACACGACTGTAGCTAATAGCAGTATTTGTGCACTAAAATTCATTAGGTTTAAGAAAGATTCAGAATACATGCTTATGAAATAATTTATTATTCCTTATTCCAGACAGGGTTTTATCAAAATAATATTAGTCGAGTAGAAAGTTGAATGAACCTTTGATATAGAATTTTGGAGTTTTGTGTGCTACAAAATATTAAGATAGGGTATTAGAATAAATTTAGCCCATGAAAAATAATTACTGTCTTCAATCTTTGAAGGATACCTGTTATGCAAACTAAACTACTTGCCCCAGATACGAATACACTTGCTTACCTTACTAACAACCCATTATGATGTAAAGTAGCTTGAGGTACTTTTTAATCAGCCCCATCTATTTCGAAAATCATATTTTGTAGTAATCAGCTTGTGTTAATTTATTTGTTATTATTATAATCATTTACATTCTCCGATCATCCACACGTTATAATCAATTACGTACTTCGTCACAAAGCCTTACTTCCGATCGTCCAGTAATAACAAGAAACAATGTGGAAAGCAACCTTTTTCTTCAAAACGGCAGGTATAGGGCACATTATTTGAACATTAGTGGAAAACAATCATATCACTTTCGGGGAATCATGCAAATGAACAGCAGCCTTATTTTGAATCAGTGTGTAAATAAATGACGGTTAAATCATACATAAAAATTATGTCTTGGAATGCAAGATCATTAGTTAAAGTGAATAAGGATTTAGTACTAGACTATTGCATTAAGAATAATATTGACGTGTTTTGCATTCAAGAGACTTATTTGAAACCATATATAAATCCATCATTCAGAGATAATAATATAGTGAGATTAGATAGATGGAATAAAGAGAGAGGTGGAGTGATTATTGGTATTAACAAGGAAATCAACTATATCCCAATTCATTTGTCAATACAGGAGGATCAAATGGAGGTTGTTGGAAGCAAAATACATCTTAAAAACAAAGTAAAGCTGAATATATTCAATATTTATATCCCAGACGGTAATTTACTTTTAAGTGATCGAGGTCTAGAAAAAATTATAGAAACAGTGCCTGGAGGAGAGAAAATAATAATTATAGGTGATTTAAATGCACACAATGGTCTTTGGTGTGGATACGGAAGTGATAATAGAAATGGGAGAACAATCATTGAATTTTAATGAAAAACTCAGATTTATGCCTATTTACTCCCAAGGATCGACCAACTAGAATCAATAACAGAACAGGAAGATCAGTGACCATAGACTTGGCCATAGGATCAGCTTCATTGGCACCAAAAGTATCAGTAACAAGTGACATGGAATCCACCCTATATAGTGATCATTTTCCCATTATGGTAGAGATTTCTCAAGATAATAGTGTATGCAAAAATCATGAAGAAACTAACAAAGTAAATTTAAAGAAGATTAACTGGGAAGATTTTACGAATAAATTACAAGAAACATACGTTCAGTCACAGGTGAATGGTTGTGAAGATGTCGATGAAAAGATAGATGTATTTCAAAATTCACTCTTAGAAATAGCACAAGAACTGGCTCCAAAAAGTAAAAGAGGTCCTATTCAACGCAAACTGAGTGTTTGGTGGAACAATGAATGTACAGTTGCAAAGAAACAGCTATTAGAGGCAAGAAGAAGGTACAATCAGCTTCCAAACTTTGAAAATTTTTTAATGCGTCAAAGAAGATATGCAGTCTTTAGGCGCCAAACAGTGGAAGCAAAGAAAATTTCGTATCAAGAATTCGTGGAGAAGTCGGATTTTAGACAGCCTGCAAGTAGAGTATACAAAACAGTAAAAAAACTGATTACAGGAAAGACAGATGAAAATGATAACCCACCCTTGACTGTTAATGGATAGGAGTTAGTGGAAGAACAAGAAAAAGCGAATAAAGCAGTAGATTTTGTAGAGTCAGTGATTAGAAGACCAGACGATTTTAAGGAGGATGAAAAACTTACATTTGCTAAGGTAATAAGACTCTCTAATATAGAAAATTATATGGATTATAACAGATATTTTACGGTAGAAGAATTATAGAATGTGATTCGAAAGTTACCATTACCACCACCAGGTTTAGACATGATTTCCCCAAAGTATGTCAAACATTTAAGTGACAAATGGATAAAAACATTGTTATAAATTACTAACAAAGCCTGGGAAGACGGAAAATTTCCAAAAATATGGAAGGATGGGTTAGTTACTATGATTCCTAAACAAGGCAAAGATAATTCAAAAATGGAAAACTTAAGGATGATTACTCTACTACCTGTGTTAGGAAAAGTTTATGAAAGAATGGTTAAGGAGAGGCTTACATGGAAAGTGGAAAGAACAAACACTTTGAAAGATGTTCAATGTGGGTTTAGAAAAAAACAGATATACTAGAGAAGTGTTACAAATGTTTGTAAATGATGCAGTATATTGTTTGGAAAATAGAAAAATCTGTTTAGCAGTTTTCTTTGATGTGAGTAGTGCTTTTGATAGTGTGGTTCATCGACATATACTAGAAGGAGTGATTGCAGCAAAAGTTAGAGGACGTTTACTAAGATTTTCTTATGATTATTTACGTGAACGAGAAGTGACAGTAAAAGTGGGTAAAGCATATTCGGAAAGAAAGGTACTGAGAAAACGTGCCGTACCACAAAGCTCCTCATTGGGGCCAGATTATTACAATATAAGTGAATTTCATATACCACTGGATACAGGAGAGGATAGAGCTGGGATTTTCGCTGATGATAATGCAATATGGATAGTGTGTGATAGTGTTGAGGAGGGGCAACGAGTGGCCCAGGAGAAAATAAAATTAATGGAAACATGGGCCATGGAAAATTGTGTGCAGTTTTCGGTCGAGAAAACCAAAGCAATGGTAATCACGCGAACAAAAAAATACTCTGCTCTTTGTCTTTTTCTAAATGGGGAAAAAATTTAAACCGTGAATCAATTTAAATGGCTTGGAATTACCATTGATAGAAAGCTGACGTTTACAGCTCATATAAGACAGTTAAAGAAAACATTTGCCAAAAGATTAAATATTATGAAAATGTTATGTGGAGCAAATTTTGGCCCAAAGCCCAACTTTTTGATGGAATTTTATATAAAATACATAAGAGCGAAATTGGAATATGGAGGAATAATTTATATGGCAGCGTCTAAGTCCTTGCTAGAGGAACTGAAAACTATTCAATACAGTGCTTTAAGGACAGCTTTTGGAGAAAGAAAGAAAACTCCACGAAGCTTTCTTGAATCAGAAAGTGGGATTGAGAAGCTAGGTAGTAGGAGAGACATAGCAACATTAAAGTTCTTACGGAAGACATGGATATCTGACCAGTCGAATCCAATTAAATCAAGAATGCTAAAAGAGGGAAGGTTGTGGTGTTCATGGAAAAAATTATTGTGAGGGTAAAGGAAAAAATTATTGTGAGGGTAATGGAAGAGTTTCAAATGGATTGTCAGTTGACATCAATGTTGAGAGTGTCCAATATGTTTATAACCCCTCAGTGGAAATCCATCCCATACCAGTGCAATACTAAATTTGAAAAGTGGGATAATCTAGATTATGATCAATCACTCAAGATGACCAAAGAAATGCAATATCTTGACACTGTGGATATCTTCACAGATGCATCCAAAGTGGATAATAGAGTGGGGGCGGCTTTTGTAATTCCCTCCAAGAATATAGTTAAACTGATTAAACTAAGTGATGTAACTACAGTTTTTCAAGCAGAAGTAGTTGCAATAGCCAAAGCAGTGAAATACATAATAGATTTGGGACCCACAGGTGAAAAATATATAATCTGTTGGGATTCAACAAGTTGTTTGGAGGCAATCAAGAATATTTATCTAGCAAATAAAGTAGCTCCTGAAATGATCTTTTGCCATGAGGAATTACAGAAACTACTGAAAAAGGAAGTAACCATCACATTGGATTGGGTACCGGGGCATGCGAACATTAATGGAAATGAAATGGCTGACACTGCAGCAAAACAAGCATCCACAGAAGATGGGCAAACATTTTTAGATATCACGCCCAGGATGGTTAATCAAATTGGAGAAGTGATAAAGAAATTGAGAATAAAGACATTCAAGGACAGCCGTGTGTTCTCAACAAATATGTTAGTTATACCAAAGAAAGAAAGGCAATTTGAAAAGAAAATATATGGACCGCTAAGTAAATCTGAAGCCAGGGTGATATTCAGACTAAGGTCAGGTCATGCAGGAATTCAGAAATATAGAGCCCGTTTTTATAATGAAGATCCGAGATGTGCATTTTATGGAAACGAGCAAACGGTAGAACATCTGTTATTTGAATGTACGGGAACAGAAGACAAGAGGAAGGATATTAGACAGTTTAGTAGAGAAAAAAGAATTCGACAGAGTAGTGACATACTAAGTGGAGCAGGCTTGAACAGTGACTGTGCTGATGGACTTCAGTTGATATACAAGTTTTTAAAGGATATTAATGGGATACATCTTATATAAACCAAGTTGGATAGTGATTAGAAGAAGCCTCCTGAGTCCTTGCAGGAAGAGAGGAGGAACCATCCATTTCAATTCAATTCAATTATCACTTTCGGGGAAGGGTTGAGTCCAGCAGCCCCGCTGGGTATATCTCTGTACTGTATTATTTGGATACACAAAAGATGAATAATCATTAATAACGCTCAGTCTCCCAAGGGAACTCCCCCAAACGACTGAACATAATCAGCTTCACTATTCTGTATAAAGTCATCAAAATCAAGCTTTTTTTATATTTCAAATGCGTCTGTCACTGTCGGAAATTTTTCGAAAATTTGACTTTTATGGTATAAAAAACAAGAATTAAAGTAGCCCATTAGTTTGATAAGTACAGATATCGATCTTTCAATCAGCAATGTTTACATGCATCATTTTCGTTTCCCTCGAAGAGAGTAACCCCAACTTGTCGGTGAACATTTAATATGTTTCGTAAGGTTTAGAGAAATATTAAGCATCCTCAAAAAAATTCAACGAGAATATTTACCTTCAGAAGTCGATCAGTTGGCACTGGCTCGTTCGTACCAGGTTGAATTTTCAGTTTCTTCAAAAATTGTGGTGTCTCAAAATAACTGCATAGCATATAAATAAGGCCAAGCGTCCAGTAAACCCCAAGAGCTACGGTGGACGTACCTAAGATAATATACAAGGAAATTTAAGAGGTCACGGTAGTCAAACCAATTTCTCCAAATAAACAGCGAACTTAACAAGTTCATAACACTTAAATCAACATTAGACCAAATATTTTGAAGAAAATTCTTGAAAAAGACTAAGTTATTCTTGAATTATTGCTGTACAAAAGCTGAGCTTTAGGGTAAAGAAAGGGGTTCAGAGGACGGCGGTCCTTATTATATATAGGAATAGCCTTGAATATGGTGTGAGTACTAAAAATTAACAGAAATTATTTTATCAAATAAAAGTTTTCCTAATAAAGGCAAAAAGTGAGATTGAAACTGAAAACGAACATGAATTATCCAATACATTGAGGCGGTTTTGTTAATTCCGTTTGAAAACTTGTGCTTTTGCTTATTTATTTAATGGCTTATAAGGTCACGAAATTGATGGTCGAGCCAGCTTTTCTCAACCAAAATGTGAAACTTTAAAAGGTGATGATTTTAAATGAGAACTGTTATATTTGGTTTAAAAAAATTAAATTACCCAGACACGAGAAAATTTCAAAAACAAAGAGACAATTTAGGAAAAGATTTAAGCTTACCAAAAACATAGTAGTTCCTGTCATCGTCTCCAAGATAATAAGTGATTTTATTCCACCACATTTGCCACACATTGCCTTCTATTTCCCAGACGTTTTTCGCTAGACTAGAAATAGAAATATATACTGGTATATGGTTGGTTCCCTCTCACCAATTCTGATAAAGATGTTACATGGACGTTATGCAACATCTTCACTTCTGATATTCGGTTTCAGTGTGGTATGCCTTTAAAAAAAAAACAAGAATTCTGTACTTTCCAAGCCAATTGTGAAGAGTATTAAAAAAAGAATATCAATTTTGATTGCATTAAATATTAATTTGATTAAATTGATTAAATTTCTACTGACACAATAAAATCTCGCAATGAAAAGGCATTCTTATAGTTCAGTACGAAAATCACATTGTGAATTCTAATTTCCCATCTGGTAGGAGCAGCTTAACATGCCGTACCACCGAGCTCTATTGTTCCAAACTCATCCATTGCTCCAAGACATAAACAAAAACTCTAAACTTCTGCTACTACTACTAACATCTTTTTGCAGCACTAAGCCACCTGAGGCCAACACAGCAAAGCATGCTCCTACTCCACCCCAGTCTATCCAAAGCTTTACTCTTTACCGTCTTATATGAACTTCCTTTAAATTATCTCTTATGAATCCTTCCAACCCCATTTGAGGACGACCTGCTTTTCGTTTGATTCGTTTGGCTCATTCATATAAGATGGCCTTGCCATCTTAATTTTTATTTCATTATAGCCCTAGAAAGGGAAACCAGGTACATCATAGAGTTTGATATACATTCAATAAAACAAGTACTTAAACTATCACTGGAGGATTCCTCTTGATAACATAAAACACATCTTAATCAGCTTTTTGAAACACCAATACTTCAAACCAAACTTAATATTTCCATTGCTATGGCTAAAACTCTATCCTAGTTCACAGACACATCTTCTTATTCTTTCACACTCACTTTATTTCAAGCTCAGCGTGCTTCAATTGCAAAAATACACCCTGCGCTTTGGCAATTCTACCTTTTACATCCTTGCTTCATCCACCATCTTTACTTATTTGTCTGGTTAAACTTCACAAACATATTATCACAAACCCAGTCTATTCAAAGCCTCCCTTTTTACACCCTCCCACGAATTTCCCATTTCCTTTAAATGTTTCTTTATGTCGTCCTCCTACCCAAGACGAAGACGACGTTTACCCTTAGATGGTTGGCCGAAAAGAACAATCTTCGGCAATCTGTCATCCATCATCCGCACAACATGCCCTAGCCACCTCAACCTTTCTTTTATTATAGCCCTAGAGAGCGGTACTGAATCACATTTTTCGTACAGTCTATTGTTTGAAATACGGTCAGTCAGCCGGGTACCAAGAACAATCCTTGAGTAATTTCTCTGGAAAACATCTAGCAAATCTTCATCCGCTTTTCGAAGCGCCCATGCTTCAGAGCCATATTTGACTACTGTCATCCAAATGATAAACAACTACGAGCGCAGAAAATACCACAAAATGAAAACAACAAAATAAGCAAAGTGGTAAAAAAATTGCAGTATGTAAATGGTGAAACCCGCCTTTTACCCCCCCCCCCCCGCAAAAAACATCGCTTAGGGAAAACACACCTCGGAAAATAACACCTCGCGGATGTTCTTTGTTTTTGTGACAACAAAACAGAACTTTTTTTTTAATCATCTTGACAGTCATTTATACAGGTTTAGTTAAATGAGGCTGAGTTGCACGGGGGTTGAGTTGTACGAGGGCTCAGGTAAACGGGGTTCAGTTGCACGAGGGTTCAGAGTTCAGTTAAATGGGGCTCAGTTGCGCGGGGGTTCAGTTGCACGGTGGTTCAGTTGCATGGTGGTTCAGCTACACGGTGGTTCAGTTGCACCGTGGTTCAGTTGCATGATGGTTCAGTTGCAATGGAACTAAAAATTAAACCATGGTATTCAACACGACTGAAAGCTCAAGGGCGCAGATTTCAAACCCTTATCTACAAAAAATGGCATCTGCTTATATTTTTTTTCTATAGTTGATCTCTGCGAACTAGAGTGGTTGTAAAATATCAAGAGAAGGATGACTCAAACAAAAATTTTTAAGTGCTATCATATTTGTTGAGTAACATATGCTATGACGTTAGAAAAGGCCAGAGCAATCTTTTTTACCCTGTGTCAAAATGCTATCAAGCGAGAATTTTAAAATAGCCAATCAGTTTAGAACTCTCCAAAGCTAATAGAAGTTGCCCCGCCATTTCAGAAACCTTATTGCCTTATAGCGGTGCATTCGTACCTAAACGTCTATGCCATTCACATAAATAGGGATTATTACAGACCGTTTGTACAGAAAAACTAACGGCTGTTCAGTACACACAAGCCTGTTAGCGAAAAAATCAGTAGATCTTTAAGGACCGAGGATCTGCGTAAATCGTCAGAAAGTTTATTTTAGGCCAATATTTCTAGGAAATTTTTCAGATCGATATAAAGGGGGACTTAACACTAGGCATCTCTTAATTTAAAGGAATATACAAGCAATATTAAGGGCGGGTGACAGTACCTTCTTTTGTGTGTAGGATAGCCCTGGTTATGATGGTGAGTGTGGAAATAACTAATATTTTCGAAAGAAGTTTAATCAAGTGAAAGGTTTCTTCCTCAGGCCTTCGCTCTTTACGCTGAAGTTTGAAATTGTTTTTCCTCTCAATGCCCTAAGAGCTAATTCTTTTACACAAAAGCTAGCTGACAAAAAATTTAACTTTTATTACAATACCTCGGTAATGTAAGGCATCATTTACTTGTATTTGGTTTATTCAGTAGAATAATTTATTCTTGCAACAGTCAATATTGTTGCATTTTAATTTGCTTTCAGGAAGGTCCTAGATAAACTTTACAGTAAAGGGTAGGAGGGGAGTAGAAGGGTGAAAGCCTGCTTAAATACAGAATTATTCCTATTCGTCTTAAGTTTAAACATTGCTGTTTATTTTCAATAACTTGTTGCTATTGAACAGTTTAATAGTTTTACCAAATTTTGGTGAAAAAATCCCATTTGGCCAGGTTTCTTCGAATTCTGCAAAAAATATTATAACTTTATAGCCATTCAAAGTAAATTTATTACCATTGAAACAACTTTCACGGAAAATTTTTGGAAATTAAAACGATTGTGCAGAATAAATAATAAACTCAATATAGACCAATTCAGTTTTCTTCATTTTCTGCATATTATAATTAATAGAATATTAAACAAGAGCGAATGGGGTAGTCAAATTAGGAAGTTGCACACTCCTTGTTCCAACAGCCGTGGCATTGACATTTGTCCAGTAACCGCAAAAACTGTCCATGATTTGTATGAAGAAAATTTTCTTGCCAACAACGCATTTTGAAGCCTTTTTTGTTCCATCTAAATTCTATTGGCATATTGAATCCATGGTACCCGTAAAGGAGGAAACGAGGGACTTCAGCCACTCCTATCCTACATAAAAGACCAAAATACACCAAGGGCTCCCAGAGTCCCGGACGATTAGCTGGATACACCTTTTTATGAGTGAGGCGAAGGACCCCATCTGAGAATAATGCTAGGAATAGAATTAAACTTGGAAAGGTGTAATTACAGTAAAATAATTTTACTGTGTTTCCAAATTGACATCTTACGAAATGCAAAACAGAAAAATCAACCAATGCGGAAAAACTGGTTTTTCAATAAATTATAGGAAAACTATTTCCTATTTGGTAGATTTGTTGAGCGTTTGCTCCGTAAAATACCAAATGAAGATCAAATTGACAAGAATATTGTCCAAGCTCATTGAACCCTGGTTCAGAACATATTGTCATCGCTTTGACCAAGGCTGTTATTAACGATTTCTTAAATTGCATGTTTAACTATAGTTCTGGTCTTAATAGTAAGGGAATTAGAACTATTCAAAAATTTTATTTTTTAACAAATTATCTGTTTTGTTCTTTCTACTAAAAAAAAAATCTACTTCTAATAACCATAGCAGGCACGTAGGTTATACTTTTGAACACTTTGGGTACACGCCTTTACCTTCCCGAAATATCACGATTTCTCCTCCGATCACTTACCCTTTCCATGTGATTCAGCTAGTAGTGAGCTCTTAAAACCTCTACCTCGCCTCCTAAGCCTCTCTTGAATTATTTCCAGCATAAAGTATGTTTTGTATGTAACCTTAATGGCGAGATGTGCGGGGGGAGGCAGACCTTATGGTATTTTCTAATAGGGTGTAATGTAAACTTGACGTTATTACTTAATGCCTGAACACACTTAGGCTACTGAATCTGAGATGAAGATAAGACTTAGCTCCTTCCTGGTTTTAGAATAATTTGTGAAAAGCATTGAAATAGACTTGTTGGGGCAAATACGATTATGTTTTTTTTTTTTATTATTATTTACAGCGTAGTTTGACACATATACTGTCAGTTAGTGCTGACAAGTTTTATCCTTTTCCTAGAAACGTTTCTTGGTCTCCTAGCATTTTGTGTGTTGGCAGCTTTGTGCGTTTTTCTTTTCATTTTCTCTTGCACATAAAGCCCCTTGCTGTTTATTATAGTATATATTTATTATTCACAATATATTTTATCATATGAAAATCAATTTTATTAAAATAATGTTAAATTGTCAGTGCTTTATTGCTTTTTAATGTAATAAAAAGACTATTTATGAAACTATTAAATAAAAAAAACAAATTTTTTTAACTGAAAGTAAGGAGCAACATTGAAACTTAAAACGAGCAGAAACTATTCTGTAAATGAGGGGTTTTTCCCTCCCCAATGTCTCGCTCTTCAAGCTAAAGTATTTTATAACTTTAAAAAAGCTTCCTATTCTAATTAAACGGCTCTTGTGTTTCAGGAGTCACCCTTAAAGAACTGGGATAAAAAGTTAAACTTTAGCGTAAAGAACGAGGTATTGAAGAGGGGAAAGCCCTCATATAGGCTACGGAATAATTTCCACAGGCTAATTTTAGAAATGTGGAACATCTCCACATGTTAATTATAGGCGGCAAAGACAAAGTAAGGCAAACAATTGTGGCAAATTCCCCCAGCGTAGAATTTCCCCTGGAAAGCTCACCCCCGGAAAATTTCCTTCTGACGGACAATTTTCACTGCCGTAAATCCCCACCCACAGTAAAAATCCTCCCCAGCAGAAATCCGCTCTGCCCCAAGAAAATGTCCGTACAATTCCCAATAACAAATACTATAGTCTACGTAAGCAATGGGACATCTCGTAAATTACAGTCCTTTCGCCAGGGGTTGTGGGGGAGGGGGGTCGTGTTACCCCCAAAGGCATAGTTATTTAGCCTTTCAGCTATGTTGAACAAAATGGCTATCTCAAAATTTCTATCGGATGACTTCCGGGAAAATGGGGCCTGAGAGGGGGCTAGCTACCCTCCAATCTTTTTGTTTGCCTATAACAGCAAGTTTTATTTCCAATAGAATGAAACCTCTCCCAAACTTCTAGGATTATCGGTTCGAACACGCATCCGTGATCTTTCTTCGTGCAAAAAAACGTAAAATTCCACATTTTATAGAGGCTTAAAGCCTCTACGGTAGGGACCTATAAGATGCTGAATCTGAGGGTGCGATTTTTATAAAGATCACTTGACGTTCTGGGGGTGTTTCCCCTTCTTCAAAAATTGGGCAAGTTTTCTCAGATTCGTAACTTTTGATGGGTAACATTAAGCTTAACAAACTTTATATATTGTGAATCAGCTTTAAAATCCAATTCTTTTGATATATCTAATGATATCAAAATTCTGTTTTTTTGAGTTTTGGTTACTATTGAGCCACGTCCCTCCTTACTTACAGTTCGTTACCACGAACTGTTTGATATAGGTATTGTCGAATATTAGGCTTAAAATGGAGAAAAGGAAAAAAGGAAAAAAAGAAAAGAAAATAAAAGTCGACTTAATGAATTTGGCTTCATAGTGACTCGCATCACGAAGGCTTACTTACCATTTCTTATGAAAAAACAAATACATACAAAAAATGAATAACCTGAATTCAATTCACAATCCTATAATAAATTTCAAAAATATATCCCAATAAAATATGCTTTGAAACTACGTTTCTTAGGTAATCAAGAAGCAAGATTCTCTTTCTAAACTAGCTATAAAACCAGGGGCGTAATTTGCTGTGGGTTAGGGGCGTAACTGCCCCCTCCAGCCCCGAGTTCCTCCCCCTCCAGATCTCAGTTTGCTCTCCCAGCTGAAATTTAGTTTCTACAAAAAATTGTGTCAAAACTAAGATATGCCTGCATAATTCAAGTATCCAGAGAAACAGATCAGTTTTATTTAGTATATATTTGCCTTTATGGTAATATATGGATCATCTTTATTTTTAACTGTCATTTTCACTTTATTTTGGAAAATTGGATCCAAATTTGCTCCCCCCCCCCAGGATTTTGACGAATTTACGCCACTGTTCAAAACAACAAATTTCTTGTAACATACTTATAAGAGAAACTCTCTGTTAGGGTTTAATGTAATTGCAAGAATTATGGTCCAGACCCCTAATGCTTGAATACAACCTTAGATTTATATCCAAAAATTTGCTGATTTCGCTTTCATTTTTAGGGATATTATTAATAAACTCGTTGTTCAGAAATAAGTGCAAAAAAGAATGTAAACCAACAGAGTGAATTAACTTTAATTTATATTCAGGCGTTAGAAGGGGGAATGAATTCTTCTAATAAGAACGAATTGAGAATTTTGTTGTTATTGTAATCAGTTTAGATCTAGCACCAAGAATACATTTTTTCAAAATGTGAGTCACCAATTAGTGTGTTTATGATATCAAATAAAAAGAGCAGCACAGCGTCGTTTCAAACACAGCGGCGTCTTTCATTAACCTTAAATTAAATCACCAGCAAAATCTCTCTTAAAAAAACAATGAATAAGTTGTGAAGCCACTTTTTGCAAGTGGTTCAGCTTCGCACTGGACATTCTGCAAAACCATTTTAATTCACGAAAAACCAAATATTAAAAAAAAAACGAAATAAAATATTCACTGGAATGGAAATTCAATCGAAAAAATAAAATTAATCGAACATCCAAAATAGAAAAAATAATGAATTTGCCCCCCCCCCCTCCACTAGCTTTTGAAAAATATATATAAATAACAACTAGAAAATATTATAAAAAATAAATTCTCGTTTTGAAGTACACAAGAAGTTTCTGTCATTAAGTTCTGTATGTTTCCTTCCATTTTCATCCAAGTTTTAATCCTTTTTAAATAATATATTTATCCAATTATTCTCAGTTATTCCCAATGACGTGATGCTATTGACCAAGTTAAAAATAAATACTCTTTAGTGACGAGATGCGTGATGTTTCGACCAATAAAAAATAATGAACAAATAATATTATTTAGGGCTATATCTGCCCCCATTATTCGAGGACGGGCGCATTATCACGTTAGTAACCATTATGTTTAAAGTGTTAGTTGGGGCATCAAATGGTACCACGCTTTTATTAATAGTGTTCCTTCAAAGGAGCCCATAGAACAGAGTATTAACCACAGCTGAATTTAACAGAAAAGACAGATAAACTACTAGCTGTTAGACACAGGCTTGAACTTAGAAACTTATTTTGTGTGTGGGTGGGGGCAAATTCATCAAAACAAAAAAAGGGGAAATATTGAAAATTATCATTTTACAAAAATGTTTTTTATTAAATTTAGTTTACATATTTGTTGTCCAGGAAAGCCAAATGTTCTCCCTTTTTCTTGGGTACATCAATATACATGAATGTTAAAGCATATTTTCATTGTATTTTGCAAAAAAAAAGAGAAAAAAATGTTCATAGGAAGTGACGCTCTTTCTAAAAATTTTCTTGAACCCATGCTCAGTTATAATGTAAAATATACTCGACAACTAATATCCAGCTGAATATCTCAATAATGATACTTACAATGAGACTGTATTCCGTATTGTTAGGAAGAAAACTAAAATCAGTAAAATGGGAGTAACTACAATTTTTAACGCTGTCAGCAGAGATATTCTATGATCTTTTCGTACTTCCATGCTGAAGCTGTATAGAAAAAGTGCTACGGTCACACAAGTGTACTGATCAACGCCTTGTTTTAGAATGATCAGTTTATTTCTTTTCTCGATTAGCGAAGGATTTGCCGGTTGGAATAACTGGTATAACTTCCTGTACTATATCTTTGTTGCGAAAAAACTAATGCGTAATATCTGGAGAATTACGTTAGGAGCACTTGACAAAGGCTATTTTTGGCGGGGCGAGAAGGCATCCACCAAAGCAGATTTTTGTCTTCCTTAGATGGCTCACTATGGAAAGCCTTGACGTTTGGCTCATTTTTGCAAACTGGTTTTTTGAAGGCGCGAACTATTTAAACTATCAAAGACGACACTTGGCACGGTGCTTCTACTTCCTGGTGTCCTCCAAAATGTTGACTTATATATTTGACTGTTTTGCTACTACGGGGAGATTTCGGAAGGGGGTTAATAACCGCCTTCTTGTTTTAGGGTGTCCATTAAACAACTCTTGATTGTTTACTCAAACATGCTGACGAGCATGTTTCGTCCGAAGGCTAAAAATGGTTATCCCAATTCAATATAGAAATAAATATAAAAATAATGAAAATAAATAAATAATAAATAATTTTGTTATTTATTTTCTTAATATAATTTTAATTTTTAATATAATAAATAATAAATAAATTTTATAAAAACAAATTAATATGAAAATAAATTTTAAATATAAAAATAAAGATACCATAATAGGTTTTTAAAACTATTTTACGCTATATTCAGTGATCTGTACTAACCTATCCCTAAATATTTACAATCAAAATACTTTAAAAATTAAAAAAATACCAAGTTTTAGATGATTTCAGGTTGAATCCAAAATAAACTTGCGGTTCACCATTAATTGAAATCCAAACTTAATCAATGAAAATTCAGCTTGTTTTAGATAAATCTAGTTCTGCTGGGTAATGCTGCACTGTCATTGGCATTTATGGTTTTTAGTTCTTATTAAACTCATGCTGAAAAGGCCAGTTATCCCTCTTGTAGTTTCGTATACTCTTTGGGTCAAACTGTAAAACCAATTCAAAGAAAATAATCTTGTTGCAGAGGAAACAATCTCTTGAGCCGACTGAAGTACCCAATTATCAACGGAAAAAGTTAATAACCGCCATTTACGCCTGTAGATTTATTATGCATTGCCTACAAAACATCAGTTTCGAGATACACAACTTTTAGAGGGGTTTCCTCGCTTAAGCTTTGGTTTATACCTTTTCAGCTATGAAAATAATGCTTGGCAAATGAAATTAAGCTATTGAGATAGCTTTATGAGTATACAAACATAATCATCCTGGTCTATTTTTCTTAATTATTCTGGGTATAGAAAAAAGCCCTCATAAACTTAGGATTCTTGGGTTGTTTTTCCTTAGTTAGTTAAGCCAAAAAAAAAAAAAAAAAAAAAAATGAGTACATCAAAAAGGATATTGTTGTGCTGTAACTTGGGAGCTCTGCAGCACACGCTTTAACTCTGTAGCAGACGCTACAAAGTTAAAGCTGGGGGCTTACATTTGTATCGGAAGAACGATGCTCTAGTCTCCTTGGGGGTTCATTTTGTGAAACATAAGCGGTGAAGCATATAATTGCAGGCAAAGAGTGATCAGAAATTTATATTTGACTAACAACATGAGAAAGGGATAGGCTTAAAATGCCAGAAAATACTTTACAGTAAAGAGATTTCCCTATCCTATCAGACTTAATTTTCGATCAATTTTGCCTATAAGATTCTGATTCACAATAACTTCGCTAGTCAACAAAGCTCCCAGGATTTGAGCGACCCAGGCTCAAAGCCCACAGTCTCATAACCCATATAGGTGCCTGCACGATTTATTTACAATATATGGTATACATTAATTATTGATGATTATTATATCTAAAGAATAAATACAGATTATGCTGTACTCAACATCGGAATACAACAAGTAATGAGTAACATACTGCTCACAAAAGTAATCTTAAATGAAAACTTTTTCAACTGTTCAGCCCTATAATAACAAAACTTTCTTACAACTTATTAATTTTAAGACAGCCCATTAGAGACAGTCACATAATATAAAAATATTTCAATTCACTAATTCTCATTAATACAAATTACTACTAAATACGTTTTATCTGGATTTCAAACAGCACCTTTTCTGAAGAAAAAAATATTCTAGGCTGAATCCCCTAGACAAGAATAAAGAAAGCTTTTTGTTGGCCTTTTTACATGAACAATTTTTTTTTGTTACTGAAGTTGATCCTTTATCAGTGGGTCAGAGGGGTCACTTCTCTCCCTTTTGTTCGAAGAGTAAATAAAAACAAGTGACTGAATAGGAAATTTAGGCTTGGGCCTCTTGCCAGTTCGAGAAGATTTTCTTCCCCGAGAGTCATTTGTGAAAACGCGTTAATATCAGCATACTTTGGATATTTGGGCATAAAAGTGTGTTTTTAGGCATCAGACTAAATTTTTAATACACATTTACTACTATATGTGTTTTACTTGGATTTCAAAGAGCACCTTCTCTGAAGAAAAAATATTCTTGGCGGAATCCCCTAGGGTAGAATAGAGAGAGCCTTTTACTGGCCTTTTTACACGAACAAACACTTTTTTTGCTGAAGTTCTTCCTTTAACAGTGGGTCAGAGGGGTGACTTATCTCCCTCTAGTTCGAAGAGTAAATTAAAAGGAATTCACTATACAGGAAATACGTCGTGTGGTTGAACAAATCTAGATTCACTTTGCCTGGGCAACGTGAATAATGCAGCAATTTTTTTTTTCGGCTTCAACAACAAAAGCGGTGTTAGGGCAACACATTGCTTCTCTTTTTTTTCCTTTGTTTTCCGTTTTTTTTTTTATTGTCATCGAATAATCATCCTATATGTAAACTCCTCAAACCTTTAATCTTCAGAAAGACGATGGCACATTCTTTAAAGATAGCCTTAATAGATCCTGTTTCTGCTTAAAACAAACCATATTTTCAATTTCTAGACCCCTAAAATGTTGTTACCTTAAAAAAAAACTAATTCTTTGTTACATCGGCCCGAAACTTAAGATATGTAATTCGTTTTTGATTCAGCTGGAAAAAACAATTTGGTTCCAGAAATGAGGGTCATTAGCCTCAAATGCCAATGAGACATAACAAATATTTATTTGAAAGAAATATCTAACCCTTTTCCCTTTTTTTGAGCTTGCTCTACTATTTTTGTTTAAAAGTCGCTCTCAGTATTAATAGAGATGAAAACAAACATTTATTAACTTAACATATGTATTAAAAACCAATAGTAGCTTCACCAGCCACCAAAAAGTCGCAAACCCATTTTCTTCAAAGATTATCGTGGCTTAAGAGACGCTTTCACCCCATCTTCTCACCCCAAAACAAAAATCTGATGAAACAGTTCGTGGTAACGAACTGTAAGCGACCCGGCTCAATAGTAACCGAAACTCTAAAAACGGGAATTTTGATACCCAGAGATACATCAATAGAATCATATTTTTATACTGATTTCAAATAAATAAGTTTCATCAAGTTTAGTCTTACCCATAAAAAGATACGAGCCTGACAAAATTTGCCTTATTTTCCGAAAAAAGGCGGAAACACCGCCAAAAAGCCATAGAACTTTAATGACCCTACTGCGGACCCTACTGCGGAAGTTTCAAGCTCATATCTGCAAAAATGTGGTATTTTGTATTTTTTTGTCAGAAGAAAGATCACGGATGCGTGTTTATTTATTTTTTTTTTTTTCCAGGGGTGATCGTATCGATCCAGTAGTCCTAGAATATTATAAGAGGGCTCATTTGAACGGAAATTAAAATTTCTAGTGCCCCTTTTTGGTTACCAAAAAATTGGAGGGCAACTTGGCCCCCTCCCGTGCTCATTTTTTTCCCAAAGTCAACCAATCAAAATTTTGAGATAGCCATTTTGTTCAGCATAGTCGAAAATTTAATAAATATGTCTTTGAGGATGACTTAATCCCCCATAGTTCCCAGGGGAAGGGCTGGAAGTTGTGAACTCTGCCCATTGTTTACATATAGTATTGGTTAATGGGAAGTATAAAGACGTTTCTGGAGGGATTTTTTATGATGGGGAAGGGGGTGTCGGAGGAGGGGGCTACGGGGGAGGATAGTAGTAATGTATCTATATATTTGAAACTTGCATGGAAACTTACACCTGAGGCAATAGGCACCACGAAACTTACATGAAAATATACATTGGAATTGCGCAAGAAAAACCCATGGCTGTGTCATTAAACTTACACGTGAACATTTTGAAAAGTTGGCAAGGTTTTGAAAAGTTGGGGAAGGCTCAGAGGCCCTTCGTTCCCCCATTTCTGAGGGCAGGGGAGGGGGGGTCAATTTTTGAGGGAAAACCAAAAATACTCAGAATCAAAAATAAACGGGATCAGCCACACGGGCAAGGCTCAGAGGCCCCTCCTTCCCCCATTTCTGAGGGCAGGGGGGGGGGGGGGTCAATTTTGGAGGGAAAACCAAAAATCCTCAGACTCGAAAATAAATGGGATCTGCCTCAAGGGGAAGCCTCAGAGGCCCTTCTTCCCCCCATTTATGAGGGCTGGGGAGGGGGGGGGGTCAATTTTGGAGGGAAAAACAAAATACTCATAATCGAAAACAAATGGGATCTGCCTGAAGGGGAAGGCTCAGAGGCCCCTCCTTCCACCATTTCTGAGGACAGGGGAGGGGGGTCAATTTTGTAGAGAAATCCAAAAATACTCCGAATCGACAATAAATGGGAGCTACCTCAAGGGCAAGGCTCAGAGGCCCCTCAGTCCACAATTTCTGCGGGCAGGGAAGGGGGGGTCAATTTTGGAGGGAAAACCAAAAATACTCAGAATCGAAAATAAACGGGATCTGCCTCAAGGACAAGGCTCAGAGGCCCCTCCTTCCCCCATTTCTGAGGGCAGGGGAGGGGGGGTCAATTTTTGAGGGAAAACCAAAAATACTCTGAATCGAAAATAAATGGGATCTGCCTCAAGGGGAAGGCTCAGAGGCCATTCGTTCCCCCATTTCTGAGAGCAGGGGAGGGGGGGGGGTCAATTATGGAGGGAAAACCAAAAATACTCAGAATGGAAAATAAATGGGATCTGCCTCAAGGGCAAGGCTCAGAGGCCCCTCCTTCCCCCATTTCTGAGGGCAGGTGAGGGGGGGGGGGTCAATTTTTGTGGGAAAACCAAAAATACTCAGAATCGAAAATAAATGGGATTTGCCTCGAGGGGAAGGCTCAGAGGCCCTTCGTTCCCCCATTTCCGAGAGCAGGGGAGGGGGGGTCAATTTTGGAGGGAAAACCAAAAATACTCAGAATCGAAAATAAATGGGATCTGCGTAACGGGCAAGCCTCAGCGGCCCTTCGTGCCCCCTTTTCTGATGACTGGGGAGGGGGGGTACAATTTTGGAGGGAAAACCAAAAATACTCAGAATCGAAAATAAATGGGATCTTCCTCAAGGGCAAGGCTCAGAGACCCCTCCTTCCTCCATTTCTGAGGGCAGGGAAGGGGGGGGTCAATTTTAGAGGGAAAACCAAAAATACTCAGAATCGAAAATAAAGCGTGATCTGCCTCAAGGGCAAGGCTCAGAGGCCCCTCCTTCCCCCATTTCTGAGGGCAGGGGAGGGGGGGGGGTCAATTTTGGAGGGAAAACCAAAAAAACTCAGAATCGAAAATAATGGGATCTGACACAAGGGGAAGGCTCAGAGGCCCTTCTTTCCCCCATTTCTGAGAGCAGGGGAGGGGGGGTCAATTTTGGAGGGAAAACCAAAAATACTCAGAATCGAAAATGAACGGGATCTGCCTCACGGGCAAGGCTCAGAGGCCCTTCGTTCCCCCATTTCTGAGGGCAGAGGAGGGGGGGTCAATTTTGGAGGCAAAACCAAAAATACTCAGAAACGAAAATAAAAGAGATCTGCCTCAAGGGGAAGGCTCAGAGGGCCCTCCTTCCCCCATTTCTGAGGGCAGGGGAGGGGGGGGGTCAATTTTGGAGGGAAACCCAAAAATACTCTGAATCTAAAATAAATGGGATATGCCTCGAGGGGAAGGCTCAGAGGCCCTTCTTTCCCCCATTTCAGCGAGCAGGGGAGGGGGGGTCAATTTTGGAGGGAAAACCAAAAATACTCAGAATCAAAAATAAATGAGATCTGCCTCAAGGGGAAGGCTCAGAGGCCCTTCGTTCCCCCATTTCTGAGAGCAGGGGAGGGGGGAGTCAATTTTGGAGGGAAAACCAAAAATATTCAGAATCGAAAATAAATGGGATCTGCCTCAAGGGGAAGCCTCAGAGGCCCTTCGTTCCCCCATTTCTGAGGGCAGGGGAGGGGGGGTCAATTTTTGAGGGAAAACCAAAAATACTCAGAATCAAAAATAAATGGGATCTGCCTCAAGGGCAAGGCTCAGAGGCCCCTCCTTCCTCCATTTCTGAGGGCAGGGGGGAGGTGGTCAATTTTGGAAGGAAATCCAAAAAATACTAAGAAACAAAAATAAATGTGATATGCCTCAAGGGGAAGGCTCAGAGGCCCATCATTCCTCCATTTCTGAGGGGAGAGGAGGGGGGGGTCAATTTTGGAGGGAAAATCAAAATGGTCAGAATCGAAAATAAAGCTTAATCGTCCTCAAGGGGGAGGCTCAGTGGCCCCTCCTTCTCCCATTTCTGAGGGCAGGGGTGGAGGGGGGGGTCAATTTTGGAGGGAAAACCAAAAATACTCAGAATCGAAAATAAACGGGATCTGCCTCAAGGGCAAGGCTCAGAGGCCCCTCCTTTCCCCATTTCTTAGGGCAGGGGAGGGGGGCAATTTTGGAGGGGAAACAAAAATTCTCAGAATTGAAGATAATTTCCATTCGTCTTAGTTTTTTTTAACGATGCTCCTTATTTCTAGTTGAAAATGCTTATTTTTTAATTTAATTGGGAATGAAAAGTCAAACTCTAACATAAAGAACAAGATATTTTGGAGGGGGTAGCTAACTTCATATACGGGATAATTTTGTTGGGACAAATTTTCGAAGGTGCCCAACTCACCTGCCCAGAGTCTCAGGCAAGTGACCCTCAATTTGAAAAAGTGTAAATTGGCTAAGACTTTCTCTACTGAGCGGAGACAATGAATAAGTACTATTGGGAAAGTGATTGTAGACGCTAGGCATCCGTGAAAAAGTGCTAAATTAAGAGAGGAATCTGGGACAATATTTGGGGGCGCCCACCCACCCAGAGTCTCGGGCATGTGACCCAAAAATTTTAAAAACACACAGAGACGACAGACACAAAGAGACGAATCACACACAGAGAGGACAAACACACAGAAACGACACATAGAGACGACACATGCACAGAGACGATACACACACACAGAGTCAACACACACAGAGAGACGAGACACACACACAGAAATGACTAACACACATAGAGACGACACACACACAGAGACTACACACACACACAGATACGAAACACACAGAGAGACGACACACACACACAAACAGAGACAACAACCACACAGAGACGACACACACAAACAGAGAGGACACACTCGAAGTGACGACATACACATAGAGACGACACACACACAGAGACGACAAACACACAGAGACGACACACATACAGAGACGACACACACACAGAGACGACACAATCAAAGTGACGACTAACACAGAGAGAGGACAAACACACAGAGACGACAGACACAAAGAGACGAATCACACACAGACACAAAGAGACGAATCACACACAGAGAGGACAAACGCACAGAAACGACACATAGAGACGACACATGCACAGAGACGATACACACACACAGAGTCAACACACACAGAGAGACGAGACACACACACAGAATTGACAAACACACATAGAGACTACACACACAAAGAGACGTCACACACACAAAGATACGAAACACACATATAGACGACACACACATAGAGATAACACACACACATACAGAGACACCATCCACACAGAGACGACACACACACACACAGAAACGACACACTCAAAGAGACGACTTACACATAGATACGACACGCACACAGACAAGACACACACACAGAGTCAACACAGACAGAAATACGACAGACACACAGATATTACACCCACAAGGAGATCACTTATACATAGAAAAGACGCACGAACAGAGATGACACAAACACAGAGAAAACACCTATACAGAGACGACACGCAAATAGAGAGAAAACCATAGATATGAACACAACACCGCGACTACACCATGGCATATCGGACAAACACACAGAAACGACCCCTACACACACAGAGCCAACACACACATATTGACAACAAAGAAACCGAGTTTACAGACACTCATCTCCGTAGCACCCACAGATACGTCACTTTCAAAGAAACGACACACACACACAGAGAACACTCACACACAAAGGGGCCGAACACCCCCAAGCGACAACTGCACAGCAGTTCCTCCCACACATAAACGACACATAGAGACGACACATGCACAGAGACGGTACACACACACAGAGTCAACACACACAGAGAGATGAGACACACACACAGAAATGAAAAACACACATAGAGACGACACACACAAAGAAACGTCACACATACACAGATACGAAACACACATAGAGACGACACAAACATAGAGACAACACACACACACAGACAACATCCACACAGAGACGACACACACACAGAGACGACACACTCAATGTGAAGAATTAAAAACAGAGACTACACACACACAGAGACTACAAAAACACAGACACTACACACACTCACACACAAACAGAGACGACACACACATAGAGACCACACAGACACAGAGACGACACACACACAGAGACGACAACACATAGAGAGACGACACGCACACAGAGAATACCCACACACAGACACTACACACACAAAGATATTACAAACTCACAGAGACGACACATTCACAAAGAGACGACACACACACACAGAGAGTCAACTCACAAACAGAGAGGACAAACACACAGAGACGACAGACACATAGAGCCGACTCACACACAGAGAGGAAAAACACACAGAGACGACACATAGAGACGACATATGGACAGAGACGATACACAAACACAGAGTCAACACACACACAGAGACGAGACATGGCGTATCTGATGAAATAATTCAGGTCTTATGATCAATTTAATTTTTTTTTTTTTTAATACAGTAGTTTTTTTTAGTAAGGACACTCAAGAAAACACACACACAGAGATAACACACACACAGAGATACTAAACACATAAAGAGACGACACATGCATAGAGACAACAAACACGCACACAGATACCACACCCATACAGAGACGAAAAACAAACAGAGACGAGACACACACAGAGACGACATACTCAAAGAGACGACTTACACAGAGAAACGACACACACACACACACACACACACACACACACACACACACACACACACACACACACACACACACACACACACACACACACACACACACACACACACACACACACACACACACACACACACACACACACACACACACACACACACACACACACACACACACACACACACACACACACACACACACACACACACACACACACACACACACACACACACAGACACACAAACACAGAGACACACACAGAACACCCACACATACAACACACACACAAAGACACGACACACACACACACAGATAAGTAACACACACAGAGACGACACACACACACAAACGACACACACACACAGAGGAAACTCACATACAGAGAGGACAAATACACAGAGACGACAGACACGAAGAGACGACTCACACACAGAGAGGACAAACACACAGAAATGACACACACAGAGAGACAAAACACACACATAGAGAAAACACACACACAGAGATACAGACAGACAACACACACATAGAGGCGACAGATGCACAGAGGTGAAACACACATAGAGACGACAAACATACAGAGAAGACACAAAAACAGAGACGACACACTCACATAGAGACGACACACACACACCCAAAGACAAAAAACACAGAGACAACACACGCACAGTTACGACACATGCACAGAGACGACACACACACAGAGTCCACTCACAAACAGAGAGGACAAACACACAGAGACGAAAGACACAAAGAGACGAATCACACATAGAGATTAAAAACACACAGAAACGACACATAGAGACGACACATGCACAGAGACGATACACACACACAGAGTCAACACACACAGAGAGACGAGACATGGCATATCTGATGAAATAATTTAGGTCGTATGATCAATTTAATTTTTTTTTTTTTAATACAGTAGTTTTTTTTAGTAAGGACACTCAAGACAACACGCACACAGAGAAAACACACCCCCAGAGATACAAAACACACATAGAGATGACACATGCATAGAGACAACACACACACACACACACAGAGACGACACTCATACAGAGACCATACACACACAGACACGACACCGACACAGAGACGACATACTCAAAGTGACGACTTACACATAGAGATGACACACACACACACACACACACAGAGACGACAAACACACAGAGACGAGACACATAGAGAGACGACACACACACAGAGAGATGACAAACACAGAGACGACAGACACAAAGAGACGACTCACACACAGAGAGGACAAACACACAGAAATGACACACACAGAGAGATGATACACACACATAGAGACAACACAGACACAGAGACGACACACACACACACACAGAGACGAAACACACACAAAGACGACACATACACAGAGGAGACACACACATAGAGATGACAAACATACAGAGAAGACACAAAAACAAACACGACACACTGACACAGAGATGACACACACACACACACACACCCACACACACACACACATACACAAAGACACAAAACAAAGAGAAGAGGACACACACAGAGAGACGATAAACATACAGAGAAGACACAAAAACAGAGACGACACAGAGACGACACACATAGAGAGACGTCACACACACTGAGACGACACACTCAAAGTGATTACTTACACATAGAGACTACACACATAGAGACGACAAACACACAGAGACGACACACATAGAGAGACGACACTCACACAGAAACGACAAACACACAGAGACAACACACACACAGATACTAAACACACAAAGAGACGACACAAGCACAGAGAGTACAAACACACAGAAACTATACACACACACACAGAGGCAACACACACAGAGAGACAACACAGACATAGAGATTACACACACACAGATACGAAACACCCACAGAGACGACACATGCACAGAGACTAATCACACAAACACATAGTCCACTCACACACAGATATGACAAACACACAGAGACGACAAACACAAAGAGACGAATCACACACAGAAACGACACATAGAGACGACACATGCACAGACACGGTACACACACAGAGAGTCCACTCAAGCACAGAGAGGACAAACACACAGAGACGACAGACACAAAGAGACGAATCACACATATAGATGACAAACATACAGAAACGACACAAAGAGACGACACATGCACAGAGACGATACAAACACAGAGTCAACACAAACAGAAAGACGAGACACACACACACAGAAATGACAAACACACATAGAGACGACACACACACAAAGAGACGTCACACACACACTTTCTTTAAAATCTGAGCTAATAAGGGTTTTTGGCCGTAAACTAGTTTTTTATAAGAAAATTATGGAAAATACAATTCCCTTGTTCAAATATGAAACTTAAGTCTATTTTTGTATCGAAAAATAAAACTATTTATGTAAAATCTGAGCTAATAAGGGTTTTCGACCGTAAACTCTAGTTTCTTGTAAGAAAATTATGGAAAATACAATTCTCTAGTTCAAATGTGAAAATTAAGTCCAGTTTTGGATACTCATAATGATAAGGACTGATGATTCTAATTCAATATTTTTTCCATAAAAACAGACTATTTTTTTTTTAAACTTCGAAATTATTCAACTTTATTTATTTTTTATCTTTTTTTTTGTACGTATCTTAAAATTACAAAATATGCCTACGGCTCTAACAATTCTTTTATCCATTAAAGTAAATAAAGTGAAAACATTTAAAACGTATTTTGTTTTCAGTGAAACACAATGATGTCCTGGCCTTGAGAAGCCATGGGGGTTATCAGCCCTACTAATAGTAGGAAGGCTTTTTGCTATCTGACGGGGAACCTCTGCTGCCATCTATAACCAGTCTAACTGTACCTAACCACATAGACAATGTTACTGATCTACTAACGGTACTTGATTTCTAGGAATTATGCGGAACTCTAAAGAGATGGAAATTATATTTTAATATGGCTTCCCTACTTTAGTGTCAGAGATAAATTCGGGAGTTAATATTCTTTCGAAGCCTTTATAATGCATCTTGATTCTTGAAGTCATCTCTTGGATAACATAGTTTTAAGAAGTTTCTAAGTGCAACAGATACAGAGGGAAATGCTTATGGCTTCACTTAGAGGAAGAGATGTAGCATTTAGTTTGCAGGGTATATGCGATGTGTAATTTAAAATTCTTTAGACATAGAGATAAATTCAGGAATTATTATTTCGAAGCCTTTATAACGCAACTTGGAATAAATATTAGAATAACAACACTAGTATCAATCTTTGGAAACGGTTAACGGTGACAAGAACATTTTGCGACTTAACTTGGCTTTACTTCACGGTTGTGTTCGGTATAATACACAAATACCAATCGAGCAGTGTTGCCAATATAAAATATGTTTTTAACAATGGAGCATGCTTGGGAGTTGATACTAATAGAGATGTAGATGTCAAGAAAGGAATTTCAATAAAGAAATTCAGAACAGTCCTTAGAAATCCTTAGAAATGAACTAGTGAGACGATTGTGGATTTGAACATCAAGGACCGCAACCATCAATGACCCTATCTACCAAGGACCTAAACCACCAAGAGGCCCCCTTTCTCCGACTTTTTGGGGCCCCATCCCCCCAACTTTTTAGGCCCCTCCCCCGTTTTTTATACATTTTTTGAAGTTTTTTTAATTTTTTTTATTATATTTTTAACATTATATTTTTTTCAACTTTTTTTTACATGTCTTAGAATGAGATGAAACATACTTAAAACACTAAAACTTTACATTTAATATTTTCCAAGCTCAAAATGAGAATGGTATAGATATGTTAGTCATGACCTTTACTATTAGAAAAATAATGTTTGTAGTAGCACTTTTTTTTACTGAATTTTTTTATGCACTTAGAAATTATTCAACTTTTTTTACGTATCTTAAAATTATGTGAAATATGCTTACAGCTCTACCAATCGTACTCTATGCTTGCTCATAGAAACGACGTGGCTTTCCCACTGCTACTCTATGGCGGGTTATTGACACCACCTGGTTTATTGCATGTATTAAATCAGTATTTTTCTACACAGTGGAACGATAAACACACAAGTCATATCTTTAAAAAAGTGAAGATGGAGCATTTTAAGAAAGTGTGTTCACGTGTTAATGGCATTGTAGCATTGAATGCCGACAAGGAGAAGTATTTGAACTATGAAACAAAGTACAAGTGGTAGCACTATTGGAAATGTATGCGTGCATTGTCATGACAGTAAGGAATTTAATTTCTTTGGGGTACCAAAAATTTCAACTCTTATAATGGTGGATATGCGAGTTTGAGATTTCCGGAGATGATCGCACTCAAAGAGAATGCCAACATAAAAATAATAGGTGATGAAGAGGGACATCTTTTTGCTAGTGCTTGTTGTAACATTCTACCTATTGTTACAACCTATCTTCAGCTTTTGAGAATTAGCATTCAAATGAAAGCAAAGGGGAAAAGAAAGGCCTAGTTTTCTACTAATATCATAAACAATATCTTGTCTACGTGCCGGAACTGTTACCTTTGTAAAAATAATGTTGTAATAGACAGTGAAATTGCCGGAAAAATAAAAAGGGCATTGGTAGAAAATATCACTAAGGAATATAAAGATGAATCGATGAAAAACAAAGTTTTTCATCGATGAAAAACAAAGAAGAAAATATCACTAAGGAATATAAAGATGAATCGATGAAGAACAAAGTGCCAGAAAACATTACTACCATTGATCAAACAGTCAATAAATCAAATAATACCAAAGACGAAACTCATATTGAAGCTGTCGATGACACACCAGTAAATATTGTTTATGACTCAAAATTGAACAATGATTATTCTACTGATTATGAGCTAAGAGAAGAAAATAGCTACATTATCAAGAGAGAACATGGTGAACTATTTTATAGAACAGATTCAAAGTGTTCAAATTTGCTCATTGATATTAATAATGTATCATAATATATTTTTTGTATTAATATTCTACATGACATTACTTCATTAAAAATATACTATGCATTACATTGTTATGTGTTCATTATTTTTAGGATATGCTAGAACTTCAAACGTTTAAAATATCAACTAAAACATCGAAGATGTAAGAAAAGGAATTTGCATACATCTATTGTCAGACACACGGGATAACATTGACAAAATATAAGTATCAGTGAATAAATTCTTTATCGACATCCTTTGTCGGATACGTTGGATAACATTGTCAAAATCTAAGTATCAGATTGAACAAATTCTTTATCAACATCCTTTGTAGGATACATCAGATAATATTGTCAAAATCTATGTATTAGAGTGGATAAATTCTTTATCAACATCCTTTTGTCGGATACTTGGGATAACATTGACAAAATATAAGTATCAGAGTGAATGAAATTGAGAAAATCTAAGCAGCAGAATAAATAAATTCTTTATCAATATGTGGTAAAGCTTTCTAATTTAGTTAATTATTAAATTAGTAAAAATATATTAAGACGCAAAAACAAAGTTTCAAAATACCACTTTTTAAGATAAGGATACAAATCGTGGAATGTGTGGGCTCGAGGGAACTTGCTCAATAACCAAGTTTCTGGCTAAATGCGTCAATTTACCGGAAGGACGTGGTTAGGTTTTTCATATATATACCCCGATTTTTGGGACTGAAGGCAGACTTTTTGACTTGCCGGGTGAACCTCTGCCCGTTTGTTTTCTCATTAGAAATACCTTGGACTTTGTATTATAATCGTAAGTGTCTAAGTATCTTATTTATATTTTATTGTTGTTTTATTGAGACTTGTGGGCAACTTGGGACAGCCAGTCCCAGTAGCCAGATTATATCCAATTTTATTATCTGATAAATGAATAAAAGTATTGTATTTTAGACGAACTCTCTTCGATCTATTTTTAGACTCTCGAACATACTCAGTCGGTACGCCTCATTAGTTCGGTCATAGCCTAAGGCACTCTACCAAAGTTCAATTACCTTAGGGCCAGAGTTTATCTCCCCTATAAAGGGAGAATAAAGGCATCTCAGACTACAACCCCCAAATACCACAAATAACGCTTCACAACAACTAATTATTATAAATAAGGCTAATTATTTTCTTACTCGTTTTATAAATACAATTAAAATAAACCAGAAACGGAAGGTTTATATTGTAGTGGCACATTGTATTTAGAAAACGAGTAATAAAATAATTAGCCTCTTACTTAACAAAAAAAATTATTTGTATATATTAGTGTGTGATTTTTTTTCCTTATGTATACAAACGTTAATGCTTTGTTTGTATGCTGATATCAATTTTTTTCTTTAGATCACAGACCTAGTTTTTTTTCTTTTTTTTACAACCTATTTTTGGTTAATTTTTACCGATATCAACCAAATTTGAATGCAACTTCAGACAGTTTGGGTTCTTGTATGATGCTAATATCAACCTATTTTTGGTTCATTGCTAGAGCTTGTAGTTAATACAGGCCAAAATAATCTTTGTGACCAGGATTGAAACTTTTATCATTTCCGAAATGAACGTCAACAGAATCCAAAAATAAGTGAGATTTTACTACCAATTTATTCACTGATAAGTGAATTTAAATCCGTAATTTTCAATGCTTAAGATGTATAAGCAAATGGCTTATAGCCTAAACATTCATTAAGTTAATGTAAAATGTGAAGAAAATGTAAAGTGTTGTGTTTAAAGAAATCTGTGGTTACAGAACAAATTGTTATATGTAATTTAACCAAGGCATTTCTAAAACAAAAAAAAAATAAACGTTATATCAACCAAATCACACAGATAAATTAAACTATTAACTGGAATTAAATTGAAACTCAAAAAATTCATAAAACTTTTCTAATATAAATCTAATTTAAGCAAAACCACTAATATTATGTTTAAGCCGCTTGGGGTCAAGTTAAAACAGAAGAGGCATATGAAGAGTGTAAACAAGTATTTGTCAGTCCTAGCGACGGAGAAAAAAAGAAACAATGATGAATTTCAAACTTAAATCCTTCGACAAAAAAAAAGAACTTTGCCTGTATTGAAGCAGAAACATAACCCTAAGGAAACACATTAAGGTTATATGCACATAATTACCCAAAAATGGCAGCAAAATAGCTTTAAACGAAATTAAGTTTTATTAAAAGTAAAACATTGAGAATTGGGACAATTCTTCTTTAAATGGGGAGTATTGTGGTAAAGCTTTCTAATTTAGTTAATTATTAAATTAGTAAAAATATATTAAGACGCAAAAACAAAGTTTCAAAATACCACTTTTTAAGATAAGGATACAAATCGTGGAATGTGTGGGATGGAGGAAACTTGCTCAATAACCAAGTTCCTGGCTAAATGCGTCAATTTACCGGAAGGACGTGGTTAGGTTTTTCATATATATACCCCGATTTTTGGGACTGAAGGCAGACTTTTTGACTTGCCGGGTGAACCTCTGCCCGTTTGTTTTCTCATTAGAAATACCTTGGACTTTGTCTTATAATCGTAAGTGTCTAAATATCTTATTTATATTTTATTGTTGTTTTATTGAGACTTGTGGGCTACTTGGGATAGCCAGTCCCAGTAGCCAGAATACATCCAATTTTCTTATCTGATAAATGAATAAAAGTATTGTATTTTAGACGAACTCTCTACGATCTATTTTTACCCTCTCGAACATACTCAGTCGGTACGCCTCATTAGTTCGGTCATAGCCTAAGGCACACTACCAAAGTTTAATTACCTTAGGGCCAGAGTTTATCTCCCCTCTAAAGGGAGAATAAAGGCATCTAAGACTACAACCCCCAAATACCACAAATAACGCTTCACAACAAATATCATTTGACAGATACGTTTGATAGTGTAAGAGTGATTCAATTCTCTATCAAGATCTTTTGTCAGATACATGGGATAACATTGACAAAATCTAAGTATCAGAGTGTATAAAATTAAGAAAATCTAATCATCAGAATGAAAAAATTCTTTATCAATATCATTTGAGAGATACTTTTGATAGTGTCAGAGTGATTAAATTCGCTATCAGCATCAATTGTCAGATACATGGGATAACATTGACAAAATCTAAATATCAAAGTGAATAAAATTGAGAAAAGTTAAGCATCAGAATAAATAAATTCTTTATCAATGTCCTTTGACAGATACGTTTGTTAGTGTCAGAGTGTTAGTGCAATGAAATACTGTCATGTAGAATTGTAGAATATTAATACAAAAAATATATTATGATACATTATTAACATCAATGAGCAACTTTAGACATTTTGAATCTGTTCCATAAAATTGTTCACCATGTTCTCTCTTGACAATGTAGCTGTTGTCTTCTCTTAGCTCGTAATCAGTAGAATAATCAAAATTCCATTTTGAGTCATACACAATATTTACTGGTGTGTCATCGACAGCTTCAATATGAGTTTAGTATTTGGTATTATTTGATTCATTGACTGTTTGATCAATGGTAGTAGCGTTTGCTGGCGCTTTGTTTTTCATCGATTCTTCTTTATATTCCTTAGTGATATTTTCTACCATTGTCCTTTTTATTTTTCTGGCAATTTCACTGTCTATTACAACATTATTTTTACAAAAGTAACAGTTCCGGCTCGTAGACAAGATATGGTTTATGATATAAGCAGAAAAGTAGGCCTTTCTTTTCCCCTTTGCTTTTATTTGAATGCTAATTCCCGAAAGCTGACGATAGGTTGTAACAATAGGTAACATGTTACCACAAGCACTAGCAAGAAGATGCCCCTCTTCATCAGCTATTATTTTATGTTGGCATTCTCTTTAAGTGTAATGATCTCCGGAGATCTCAAACTCGCATATCCACTATCATAAGAGTTGAATTTTTTTGGTACTCCAAAGAAATTAAATTCCTTACTGTCATGACAATGCAAGCATACATTTCCAATAGTACTACCATTTGTAATTGTATTATAGTTCAAATACTTTTTCTTGTCGGCATTCAATGCTACAATACCATTAGCAAGTGAACACACTTTCTTAAAATGCTCCATCTTCCCTTTTTTAAAGATATGACTTCTGTGTTTATCGTTCCACTGCGTAAAAAAATACTGACTTAATACATGAAATAAACTAGGTAGTGTCAATAACCCGTCAGAGAGTACCAGTGGGAAAGCCACGTCGTGTCTATGAGCAAGCATAGAGTACGATTGGTAGAGCTGCAAGCATATTTCACATAATTTTAAGATACGTAAAAAAGTTGAATAATTTCTATGCATAAAAAAATTCAGTAAAAAAAAGTGCTACTACAAACATTATTTTTCTAATAGTAAAGGTCTTTACCAACACATCTATACCATTCTCATTTTGAGTTTTGAAAATATTAAATGTAAAGTTTTAATGTTTTGAATATGTTTCATCTCATTCTAAGACATGTAAAAAAAAGTTGAAAAAAATAATATGTTAAGAATATAATAAAAAAAGTAAAATAACTTCAAAAAAAGTAAAAAATGGGGGAAGGGGCCTAAAAATTTGGGGGGACGGGGCCCCAAAACGTTGGAGAAAAGGGGTCTCTTGGTGGTTGAGGTCCTTGGTGGCTAGAGTCATTGATGGTTGCGGTCCTTGATGTTCAAATCCATAATACTCTCACTAGTTCATTTCAAAGGTTTTCTAAGGACTGTTCTGAATTTCTTTATTAAAATTCTTTTCTTGACATCTACATCTCTATTAGTATCAACTTTTTAGCATGCTCCATTTTTAAAAGCATATTTTATATTGGCAACACTGCTCGGTAGGTATTTGTGTATTATACCGAACCCAACCGTAAAGTAAAGCCAAGTTAAGTTGCAAAATCTTCTTGTCACCGTTAACCGTTTCCACAGATTGATACTAGTGTTGAAATTCTAATATTTATGCCAAGTTGGGTTATACAGGCTTCGAAATAATAATTCCTGAATTTATCTCTATGTCTAAAGAATTTTAAATTATATATCGCATATGCACTGCAAACTAAATGCTTCATCTCTTTCCCCAAGTGAAGCCATAAGCATTCCCCTCTGTATCTGTTGCACTTAGAAACATCTTAAAACTATGTTATCCAAGATATGAATTCAAGAATCAAGATGCATTATAAAGGCTTCGAATGAATATTAATTCCCGAATTTATCTCTGACACTAAAGTAGGGAAGCCATATTAAAATATAATTTTTATCTCTTTAGAGTCTGCCGTAATTCCTAGAAATCAAGTACCAATAGTAGATCAATAACATTGTCTGTGTGGTTAGGTACAGTTAGACTGGTTATAGATGGCAGCAGAGGTGCCTCGTCGGATAGCAAGAAGCCTTCCTACTACTAATGTTGATTTTTGCTCGTTTGGAGTTTGACTCGGCTATTTATTGTAATTTCTGTGTGTTTTGAGTTTCATTTATTTATTGATTGTAATTTGTGGTAGTTTTACTGTTGGAAGAGTGTTTGACTTTATTTCTGCTCATTTGTGGCTTAATGGAGCTCTTTACTTTCTTTAAAAAACTTGTTTTATGAAAAAAGTCTTTAAACTAATTTCTGTTCGTTTTTTATTGATATACTGTTTTTTATGAAAAAAATATCATTCTATATCTTTTCGGATTTTTTCCATAATAATCCATAGTTTGGCTTGCTATTTGTATGTTGGGAGATACTTTTGCAGTAACATTTAATCCTGACACAAACAGTATTTTTTCATTTAATTTTTTACTGTTAGTGTTGATAGCCACCAGTGCTATACCAGTAGGCCACGATGCCACCAGTGTTATAGTGGTAAGCTACAATGCCACCAGTATTGGGGTGGTAATGTACGGGTGTCACCACTTTTTGGAAGGGAAAGCCCCGGCCCCAAATTATAATGTGATGCCCGCGTCTACCCCACCTGTTCTGCAAATATCGGGTTTGGTACTACCCTATTTACAGTATACCGTGTCCCAGGGTATGATAACGCGATCGAGTAGTCCAATGGCCACTTTCTAAAGCCAAGTGTACCTGCCCTGGGTTACCACTAAAAGTCTCTCACTCTCTCCTTGGAGGTAACCCCCCTGTCATATAATGAATGAATGAATTTGAATGAATTTTATTAATAACCTGTCTTACAATAAACAGAAAAAGACATAGCACGAACTAGAAAAGAAAGAAAAAGCAAAAACTGGCAAAAAAAACAAATACAAACAGAAAGAACTACATAATAACACAACTATTTGAGAAGGTGGGCCCACTCGTGATCCAGGAGCTCTAGTTTTTTCACGTAATTCTGAATTACCTCCTCCACGGCACTCAGAGGCTCAACAATTCCATATTTCACAGCAATATGGTGGTTTCTAACAAAAGGCGGCACTTGAAGAAGATATCGGTCATATTTTAAAAAAACCGACCTTATGCTTTTTCTGTTTTGTGAACTCCGAAGCTTCCAAACAGTTAACATGTACCAGAAATGACGCAACGCTACTGTATTGTAAAGACGAGCCAAATATTCACTGCTCGAATTGCAACGGCTTGTGATAGCATCTGCCCAGGCGCTGCGCACTTTTTTAGAAAGGTGTTCAATAAGCAAAGACTGGGTTTCTCGAAGATTACGACCAATCGGGAGGCCAAGGTACGTAATGTGACTAGACGGTGTTACGGTAATTCCACCAATCCTGACTGTATCATTATCTTCAGGGCAATTAAAAAACAAAACAGCAGACTTTTCTACATTAAACTGCAAACCAATATCAGCATAACATTTTTCAAGACGCGAGAAATTATTTTCTAATGAAGAAACCAACCGAGACATATTTAAAATATCATCTGCAAAACCCAGAATTGACAAGTCAATATGCTTGCAAATGTAACTCGGAGAGATAACCTGTTGTGCATCATTAACACTGTTATTATACAAAGTAGGAGACTATATAGCCCCTTGCTTAATTCCCTTATGTACGGATATCTCCCCACTAAGCTCACCATCTTGCAAACGAACACGAAGCTTGAGGTTCCTATACATATCACGTAGTGACCTTACAATAGAAGAACGCACGCCTCGCTTACACAGCTCAACCAAAATCTGGGCATAAATCCCAGAGTCAAAAGCTCTCCTGACATCATTCTGACCTAAGATCAAAGTTTTTCACGAGAGATGAGCATCAAGTAATATGTTAGCAAGAAGATAAAGTACATGACTTCACCCGAGGCCTTTTCGAAAACCAAACTGGTGTGGAAGCATCTCACACTTATCATAAATCTCATCAAACAAAATAATCTCGAATAGTTTACAAAATACTGAAGATATCGTTACTGCCGATACGAAGAAGGCTGTTCGGCTGGCTTCCCCTTCTTTAATATCGGTATAACTATACCCAGACTAAAGCAACTCAGGACTATCCCTTGCGTCAAAATCATCTGAAGCAGAAGGGCAATGTGAGGGTAAAAACATACCCTCCTAAAGTAATAGGCAGAGAACAAATACTTTCACAGCCTATTGATTATACCTTTCTTAGCTTTTTAAAAGCATGGCAAATTGTGACCGGCGACACTGAGAAATCGTTGAAGGTGTCGGTAAGCATAGCAGCCAGCTCAATTCTCGTAATTAGACTGCAGAACTGGATCAGGCGCTTTGAACTCGGACTCAAAGTAAGCACTCCACTGATTAGCAGAAATATTAGACGTAGGCTTGGCTTCTTCAGGCTTAGACCGAAGCGACCAAATAAGGTTCGGATTCTTACTGAGCTTTTTCACAAAATTTTCTTTGAGGGTTGCACGGTGGGCATCTAACGTTTTATTGAACTTTCGTTTAGTATGGATTCGAATCTCATTCACTATTCCACTCCGTGGCTTCCCGCTATCATACCAAACTTTCAGCCATAGCTTCACTGACGCAAAAGCCGTCTCTAGCTCTAGATTTCTAGACCACCATGTCACCTGCGATCTATTACGGATATGCTTCACAGGAACTGCTACACTCTCCGCGATCCTCGGAGCATGCGGTATTTCTGCAAAGTACATGTTTATATGCAGATGTATTTCATTTTCATTGCAATAAGAGTTTGCATTTCTCTGCAGCAGATAGAAGGGAACTTTTATTTTACTCAGGATATCCCCAGAAGTAGCCGCAAAGAGATCATTTGACACTTGTTTCCAGTCACTGTATACTCTCCATTGGGATTTGCACGGACCCGACAACTTTGGACAGTCCAGTGTTATTGACAATGACAAAGGCAAATGGTCAGAGTAAGAACCATCAGCTGCAACTTTTACTTCGTCACTCACCGGAAAGTTCGTTAACACATGATCAAGATTTGAGACGGTGTTGGCAACACTGATAAATGTGTAAGCTTTGTCCTTATCAACGACACTAAACTGATCAGGAAGGGAACCTCACAATTTGAGTTTTGTCAGATTCTGGATTAAGTTGATCAAAGTTGAACTCCACTGTTAGGATAACTATTATAGTCACCGGAATTTGAGCCTTCACATGACAACTTATATGGGTACCTAAACCCCTGAATTTTCTGTGCGAGAGGAACGATCTATAAATAGTAGGAAGATATACGTTTATTATCACAGTATCGCGAACTTTAACAGCAAGGAATTGTTTACTTGATGCTAAAAGTTCAGCCTGAAGAGAATTTCTCCCCCAAGTGGCTAAACCACCACATGGCCAACCTCCGGATTTCACACGTTCAGTTGGTCGAATAAAACACTGGAGTGAACTTGAGAACTTGAGCAGGTTAGTATTTTCCTCGGAAAGCAGGTGCTCTTGTATACAAATTACTTCATTTGTTAGGCTCATAGTATCAAGCAGAACTGTTTTCTCAAGTGCTTTCCCATTTATATTCCAAGACAGAATATTACACATTTTGGGAGCTTGATCCATCTTTCAAGGTTTTTCTGTTATCAAGACAGGTATAGTGATAACATGTGTGCCTAGTCGAATTGCAATTCAGGCATCGAGTAGGATTTTGACACGGGTTCTCAGGGGAGCTTGTGTGGCCAGTTTCTCCACAGCGGCTACAAGTTTCAGTTTTCTTACAGTCCACCACTATGTGCCTCACATTAGGACACCGATAACACAGGCGAGGCAAAAATCGGAATTACTCTTGACGGAATAATTCAAAACCAATTTTCATCAGGTTTGTTAAGGCAGCGGACAAATCACTGTTAGAGGGGTAATACATTTTAAACGCTTGCGATTTGCCACACTTGATTGCTTTTTCACAGTCTTTTGACAGATTTTTCAGAAGGTCCTCCGTCACGTTGCTGGGGAGACGTTTCACTATACCGATGAACTGGGAATTAACAAGTCGATTGTCAATTTTATGGCTAATTTTAAGGGCAGCCGAGACTTTTTCGGCGGCCTGCTTCGAAGAGACTGACAGTTGCTATTCCTTATTTCTCCGCCTGAGCACTGCATCTGCTAATGTTGTATCGCCCGGTGCCAAGCTTGTTATAAAGCCCTTACGCTTTCCCGGATCGTCTAACTCAGGAGGCATATTTGTCACGACACCCGAGAATAGCTGTTTTTCCATACGTGGTGCTTTAGATACTGACGAGGATGCTGTAGCCTGATTATGGGAATTAGCAGTAACTTTCAGCCCATTGTTCATAGTATCTAACTTGCAGGACAACTGTTGCAGCTCACTGGCCATTTTTATCCTAATTTAGCTCACTTTGGTAGTAATACAGACTACAATTTCATGACCACCAGTGGGAACAGACTCCGGTTCGAGAATAACGAAAGTCGGAAGCTCTTTACCGTCCTTAGCACAGCGCCATATGGCTTTTGCGATATCTGTCAAGTTATCGCAGTCTTTTTTGCATTCGCGTAATCGTTCTTCATATCCGAGTTCAGCCACATATTAAGTCCACATCAGTTTTTTGGCTTCCATAATACTGGCATGATCAAAAAACTCTATTCCTTTGTTAACGAACATATCAGTCTTAATACACTTTGTCATGCATCTAGATACAAAGTTCAAAACTGGGTTCAATACCAGCATAGTTTTCATTTCATTAACTTGGATTAAGTCCAAAATACATTCACCACTTTCTTTGATAATTAATAATATCGAGATCTAGGCAGATATTTAAGGGTTGAACTATATATTCAATATTTTTCTGGTGGTTACCTTGCAAGAAAAGTAAGTGAAGCGTTGAAGGCTGTATACCTTGTCCCCACTATTTATGGGGCGAGCCCAGCGGGTACCACGGCTATTGCTCAAACCTCTTCACCCCCCCCTCTGCTCTCTTTTCTTTCCCGAACTCATTTGAAGCGTAAATTCCTCTAAATATCAGATATCCTATTTATTTAAAATCACACTGCTTGATGGCTAACCTCCAATATTATCAGTGAAAAAAATTCCAATTCATACCACTTTTACAAAATATAAATAAATGTTCAGAAACTTTGTTAGTAGATTAAGCCAAGGTTTTATCATAGGTCAGGAACTATAATCCTTTGACAAATATTGCGAAATCCAGTGGCTTCACTGGGATTATAATTCACTGATAAAGCTTATTGGTTTGATAATATGCAATTTTGGACAGATACATTCGCTATGAACTCTGAATCAATAATAATGACGGTATCTCGTAACTCTATTCCTACCCTGCCCGAGTTCCGAGAAAATTAGTAGACAGTTTGTAGAAAATACCTTACTTGTATTCTTCCAAACGTTCACATATAATAACAAAAAAACATGTTTCCCGGATCGGGGTCTAAACGCAGAGTAACTCAAAAATAATATTCTTCACAGCAACTGTTTATAGGGGTGGACCTTTGCTTGGCCCAGCCAATCCTGTCAATCCCCATTCAAAACCCATTCTACTTTTTCTCAGCTTTATCTTTCAATGAATCAAACCAGGAAGTCCAAAATAGAATTTAGTTCAAAGTTTACTTATTGCAAAGAACTATAGCTTAGCAACGAGACTTTAAATTGCCATTGAAAATTATAATATAGGCAAATCTAAGCAAATATAATTACGGAACGAAAACAGGTCATTTATCTGAAAAGAAAAGAAACAGGGGTAGAGCCCCAACCCATCCCCCGTAAGATAAATGACCTCCTGCGCGCTACCTTGGTCCACCCTTACAAATATAAACACATAACTTCAACTTTACAAAATCCATTTGCCTTCTCTCTTCATCCAGAGTCTGTGCTACTACTTTCACCGCTTGGCTCTGGATTGGTCGTCATCAACACGTCTCGAATGTAGATCCACCATGATCTAGATCGGATAGCATCCGCCTTGGGTTTTGAAAGATGAAGTCCCCAAGATTCGTAGAAAATGATTGTGTGCAGCACAATCAAAAGCAAAAACTTTCTCGCTCTCACGAATTTACATTTGAGAGGAGCAGAGAATCAGTTTCTGGCACATTTGATGATGCCAGCGATTTTGAAAAATTGGCTGTACTAGCCTCTTAATTTCCATCTAAGGAAACAACCCCACATCTCAATAAAAAAAGTAAATTGCCCCTTGGCATAATTTCAAATAATCTAAGGCCGAACATGAAAAAGCCTGCAAAAACGATAAGGGTACTGGGAATGAAGTAAAATTTTGAGCGAACCGTGAATCGCCTTTTTTCTGGATTTCCTCCTCTGGGATAATCAAATGTAGAATATACGTTGATGCTAATTGAAGATGAAACTTAAATACATCTCCCACTGAATACAATTTGCCGGAAATAATTGTCGGTTCCCATGAAGAGTAGAAACTATGAATAGGGCTACTGGATAAAGGTTTGGGTGAAATGTGAAGTGACTGGGAGAGAGTATCCCCCAAAGACTCCAGATCAGAGAGGCAAAGCCTCGGTAAAGGGATCACAACTTGTTCGCCAGTTGTGCATTGCGGAAAAGGGTTATCTTTCGTGACATCCCGCAGGGGATCTTCCCCAAGGAATTTCTCCCACTCATATAGGATCGACATATCATTTGATTTGATAATACTAATCTCTGATTCTAATCTCAGACTAATCCCAAGTTTTTCCAATTCGGCTCGAAATTCAATATCTCCCAACTTTCCCTCAACCCGTTGCGGGTCATTCATCTCTAATTTGTAACCCTCTTGTTTTATTCCCCATCGGTCTTTGACATCTTTTTCCCCTTTATTATTTATGTTATCAAGGCACAGCCCATCTAACATTTTATTTTTCTCCCTATTACTTATGTTATCAAGGCACATCCCATCCAACATTTTTTATTTATCGCCACTGCTGGCTGAATCTCTGAATTTTGTCTCTTTTTTACACTCCTCTTTTCATCTCTACTTTTCTCAATTTTGTCATTTGCGCAAATTAATAAATCATCGTTAAATATGATTTGGACTCCAGTGTCCACCATCTTTGACTGCATTTTTTCATTGTAGCTCCGTTAAATATCACTTTTCGCTCTTTTAGTCTTATTTATTTTTACCGCAGAAATAAATATTTCGTCATGAAATGGGAACTGAACTCCGACATTTGGTTTTTCATTTTCTACTAAAATTTCTCGAACTTTACGAAGAAAAGCGCGTACAATAAATTTCGTCTCATTTTTTTTTGGTAAAATCAGTGTTTCATTTTGGCCTGTGCTTGTTAGCGTCTCATATTCATTCAAAGTGTTCTCAAGTTTTCCATTTTCTAGAAAGATATCTGCAAAGTCTCCTCCTACTAAAACATCCACTGCTAGAATAGGTACTAAGCCTACTGTTATCGTTTTTCTCTGGACAGTACTGTCCTTCTTTGCAATTTCTATTCTTACCCTAACAGACCGGCATTGGTGCTTATTTCCATAATAACATACTGTTGTAATATTATTTTTAATGTCTATTTCCATCTTTTTAATTAGGTCCATTCGCAAAAAAGTTTGCTCCCTCCCTGAGTCAATTACCATTTCGGTCAATTTTCCGTTTAATTTTCCTTCTATTTTATTTGATTTCACAGACTTGTCAATGTTTCCTTCATTATAGGCTATAGCCCAATTTGTTCTTTTTCTCTCTTCCTCCTCTGTTTGCTCTCTGGCTTTTCTTTCAGCCTTTTTACGTTCTCTGGCTATCCTATCAACCTCTTCGTTTTGTTCTCTAGCTATTCTATCAGCCTCTTCCTTTCGTTCTCTAGTTATTCTATCTGCCTCTTCCTTTCGTTCTCTAGCTATTTTATCATCCTTTTCCTTTCGCTCTCTGGTTATTCTATCGTCTCTATCTCTTTTAAATTCATCTATTTCGCCTTTATTTCTTCCATATATTCGCGATACTCTTTCTGACTATCTTTTTCAATTTGATCTATGTCATCCTGTAATTTTTTCATATATTCTCGGTTCTCTCTCTCAAAGGCCTCCATATTAGCCTTTCTTTCTATTTTCCTACTTTTTCTATGGGCTTCACTCGCCCTTCTCGGTCTTGAGTTAATCTCATCTCTGTCCGACATTATTTCAGAATTCCGTTAACTTCAAAATGCCTATTCAATCTAAATGATAATTCTTTTATCCATGTAACTTCCTGTCTCTTGCGAAAAATTGCTGCGTGTCAATTAGGCTGTTATTTTTGCACACTAATTAGTTGCGCGATATATTGATTCGTATTTTTTTTTATGATCTAAGAAGGCACAGACCATAATAGATCTTCATAATTCTATTAATTGATTTCGTATTTTTTTTTCTTTATATGTAATCACAATAGGCTACTCTGTAGGCTAAATTAACTTGTCTCTTCGAAAACATGGAATTCTTTTACTGTCAGGTTTACTGATAGGACCTTTTCTTGCTGCAACCAATGTTGGTGTTGATAGCCACCAGTGTTAAACCGCTAGGCCATGATGCCACCAGTGTTATAGTGGTAAGCTAAAATGTCACCAGTATTTGCGTGGTAATGTACGAGTATCACCACTTATTGGAGGGGAAAGCCCCAGTCCCAAATTATAATATGATGCCCACGTCTACCACACCGGTTCTGCAAATATCGGGTTTGGTGATACCATATTTACAGTATACCCTGTCCCAGGGTATGATAACGTGATCAAGTGGTCCAATGGTCACTTTCTAAAGCCAATTGTACCCGCCCTGGGTTACCACTAAAAATCTCTCACTCTCTCCTTGGAGGTAGCGAACCCCCTGTGAATATAATAATGACGGTATCTCGTAACTCTATTCCTACCCTGTCTGGGTTCCGGAAAAACTAGTAGACAGTTTGTAGAAAATACCTTACTTGTATTCTTCAAAACGGTCACATATAATAACAAAAATATATGCTTTCCCGAGCGGGGTCTAAATGCAGACTAATTCAAAAATAATATTCTTTACAGCAACTGTTCATAGGGGTGGACCTTCGCTTGGCCCTCCACTCCTCTCAATCCCCATTCAAAACCCATTCTACTTTTTCTCAGCTTTATCTTTCAATGACTCAAGCCAGGAAGTCCAAAATAGAATTTAGTTCAAACCTTACTTATTACAAAACAACTATAGCTTAGCAACAAGACTTTAAATTACCATTGATAATTATACTATAGGCGAATTTAAGCAAAAGTAATTACGGAGCAAAAACAGGTCATTTATCTGAAAAGAAACAGGGGTAGAGCCCCAACACCTCCCCCCGTAGGATAAATGACCACCCACGCGCTACCTTGGTCCACCCTTACAAACATAAACACATAACTTAAACTTTACAAAATCCATTTGCCTTCTCTCTTTCACCAGAGTCTGTGCTACTACTTCCACCGCTTGGCTCTGGATTGGTCGTCATCAACACGTCTCTACTGTAGAACCACCATGGTCTAGATCGTATAGCATCCGCATTAATTTTGAAAATTGAAGTCCCCAAGAATCGTAGAAAATGATTGTGCGCAGCACAATCAAAAGAAAAAATTTTCTCGCTCTCACGAATTTACATTTGAGAGGAGCAGAGAATCAGTTTCTGGCACATTTGATGATGACAGCTATCATGAAAAATTTGCTGCACTAGCCTCTTAATTTCCATCTGTGGAAACAACCCCACATCTCAATAAAAAAGTATATTGCCCCTTGGCATAATTTCAAATAATCTAAGCCCGAACATGCAAAGGCCTGCAAAAACGATAAGGGTACTGGGAGTGAAGTAAAATTTTGAGCGAACCATGAATCGCCTTTTTTATCGGTTTCCTCCCCTGGGATAATCAAATACAGAAAATGCGTTGATGCTAATTGAAGATGAAACTTAGATACATCTCCCACTGACTACAATTTGCCGGAAATGATTGTCAGTTCCCATGAAGAGTAAAAATTATGAATAGGGCTACTGGACAAAGGTTTGGGTAAAATGTGAAGTGACTGGGAGAGATTATCTCCCAAGGACTCCCGATCAGAGAGGCAAAACCACGGTAAAGGGATCACAACTTGTCCACCAGTTGTGCATTGAGGAAAAGGGCTATCTTTCGTGACTTCCCACAGGGGATTTTCCCCAAGGGATTCCTTCCCCTCATAAAGGATCGACACATCTTTTGAGTTGATAATGCTAATCTCAGATTCCTTTTCAAGTTTTTCCAATCCGACTCGACATTCAATGTCTCCCAACTTTCCCCCAACCCGTTGTAGGTCATTCATCTCTATATTGTAACCATCTTGTTTTACTTTCCATGGGTCTTTGACCTCTTTTTCCCCCCTATTATTTATGTTATCAAGGCCCAGCCCATCCAACATTTTTTTTTTCTTTTTCGCTACTGCAGGCTGAATCTCCAAATTTTGTCTCTTTTTTCGACTCATCTTTTCATCTCTACTTTTCTCAATTTTGTTATTTGCGCAAATTAACAAATCATCGTTAAATATGATTTGGACTCCAGTGTCCACCATCTTTGACTGCATTTCTTCATTGTAGCTCCGTTTAATATCTCTTTTCTCTATTTTAATCTTCTTTATTCTTACCGCAGAAACAAATATTTCGTTATCAAATGGGAACTGAACTCCGGCATTCGGTTTTTCATTCACTACTAAAATTTCTCGAACTTTCCGAGGAAAAGCGCGTACAATAAATTTCGTGTCATTTTTCTTTGGTACAATCAGTGTTTCATTTTGGTCTGTACTTGTTAGCGTCTCATATTCATTAAAAGTGTCCTCAAGTTTTCCATTTTCTGGAAAGATATCTCCAAAGTCTCTTCCTACTAAAACATTCACTGCTAGAGTAGGTACTAAGCCTACTTTTATCTTTTTCTCTGGACCATACCGTCCTTCTTTGCAATTTCTATTCTTACCCAAGCAGACGGGCATTGGTGCTTATCTCCATAATAACACACTGTTGTAATATTATTTTTAAGGCATATTTCCGTCTTTTTAATTAGGTCCATTCGCAAAAAAGTTTGCTCACTCCCTGAGTCAATTACCATTTCGGTCAATTTTCCGTTTAATTTTCCTTCTATTTTATTTGATTTCACAGACTCGTCAATGTTTCCTTCATTATGGGCTATAGCCCAATTTGTTCTTTTCCTATCTTCCTCCTCTTTTTGCTCTCTGGCTTTTCTTTCAGCCTTTTTACGTTCTCTGGCTATCCTATCAGCCTCTTCGTTTTGTTCTCTGTCTATTCTACCCCCCTCTTCCTTTCGTTCTCTAGCTATTCTATCAGCCTCTTCCTTTCGTTCTCTAGATATTTTGTCATCCTCTTCCTTTCGCTCTCTGGCTATTCTATGCTCTCTATCTCTTTTAGTTTCATCTAATTTGGCCTGTATTTTTTCCATATATTCGCAATGCTCTTTCTTATTATCTTTTTCAATTTGATCTATGTCATCCTGTAATTTATTCATATATTCTCGGTGCTCTCTCGCAAAGGCCTCCATATTAGCCTTTCTTTCTATTTTCCTACTTTTTCTATGGGCTTCACTCGCCCTTCTCGGTCTTTAGTTAATATCATCTCTGTCCGACATTATTTCAAAATTCCGTTAAATTCAAAATACCTCTTCAGTCTAAATGAAAATTCTTTTATCCATGTAACTTCCGGTCTACCCTGAAAAGTTGCTGCGTTTCAATTAGCCATTTATTTTTTTACACTAATTAGTTGCGCGATATATTGATTCGTAAATTTTTTATTATGATCTAACAAGGCACAGCCCATAATAGATCTTCAAAATTCTATTAATTGATTCCGTATTTTTTTTCTTTTTATATGTAATCACAATAGCCTACTCTGTAGGCTAATTTAACTTGTCTCTTCGAAAATATGGAATTCTTTTACTATCAGGTTTACTGATAGGACCTTTTCTTGCTGCAACTAATGTTGGTGTTGATAGCCGCCAGTGTTATACCGGTAGGCCATGATGCCACCAGTATTATAGTGGTAAGCGGCAATGCCACCAAGATTGGCGTGGTAATGTACGATGTTCTTCGGTTCGTTGAAGGAAGAGCCCCGGCCCCATCTTATAATTTTGGACCAGTACCCTTCACGCCGTTTCAGCAAATACCTGGCTAGGAATTACACTACTCCGAGCATACCGATCCGCTGGGTCTGATTATGCGATCAAGTGGTCAAATTGCCGCTGTCTAAAGCCAAGTTTACCCGCCCTGGGTTACCACTAAAAACTCTCACTCTCTTCTTGGAGGTAACAAACCCCCCTGTCAATATAATAATGACGGTATCTCGTAACTCAATTCCTACCCTGCCTGGGTTCCGGGAAAACTAGTAGACAGTTTGTAGAAAATACCTTACTTGTATTCTTCCAAACGGTCACATATAATAACAAAAAAATATGCTTTCCCGAGCGGGGTCTAAATGCAGACTAACTCAAAAATAATATTCTTTACAGCAACTGTTCATAGGGGTGGACCTTCGCTTGGCCCTCTGTTCCTCTCAATCCCCCTTCAAAACCAATTCTACCTTTTCTCAGCTTTATCTTTCAATGACTCAAACCAGGAAGTCCAAAATAGAATTTAGTTCAAAGCTTACTTATTGCAAAACAACTGCAGCGTAGCAACGAGACTTTAAATTGCCATTGAAAATTATACTATAGGCAAATCTAAGCCAATGTAATTACGGAACGAAAGCAGGTCATTTATCTGAAAAGAAAATAAACAGGGGTAGAGCCCCAACATACACCTCCTCAATCTGTCCTGAAAAAAAAACTTAATATCATTCCCATAATATTTATCTATACTATTTGACAACCTGGATACACTTACATTCATTTTATTTGTTTAAATTGTAGGAGTAGAAGTAGTTATAGTAGTAGCCCCGAAATTTTCTACGTATTATCCCCAGTCGTTCTCGATATACTGCTGAAGTGTCTTATTGGCAATCACAATTTCACAGCCTTTTGATTCAATTTTAAAACAGCGTTTAGTTTTAAAGCATAATGGGCCAATTGCATAATTATGGGGAGCTGACATGCCCATATCGTTAAAGATATAGGTGCTGGACCGTTGTACTGTGCTGAACAAAATGGCTGTTTAAAAATTCTGACTGGATATGTTTCGAAAATGAATGGGCTTGAGAGAAGGGCTGCTTGTCCTCCAATCTCTTTTAACTCTTAAAAAGAGTACTAGAACTTTTAATTTGAAATCGAATTAGCGTCTTTAAATGTTTCAGTGATATTTCTAGCTCTTATAGAGTTACGTTGCCTGTGATATTGCGTATATGCCCATTTGAAAACGTGCATGCCTACAGCTTTTTGTTTAATGGAAATTCCCCTTTAACGTTCCCTAAAAGTTTCACTTTAATATCCTTAGCGTCATTAGTTATAGTAACTGTAGTGGTAACATTAAAAGTATACACATGGTACTTTCTGGCTAGTTCAAAATTTCCCAAAACTTACTCTTAAAGGTCTCACTTAATAATATAAGTTGTTATTCAGATATTGGTTTGCCACCTTTTTGAAAGTCCATATGCTCATAGTTTTTTTTTATTTAGTTCAACATCCGCCTAAATATTCTTTATATTTAATTACTGAAGTCATTGTTATATGCTAATTGGACTTTTGATTACAGAACGGCTATCTCACAATTTTGATCGATTACGTATGGTGAGAAAAAATGTCAGGGAAGGAGGGGACTATTTTCCCTCCATTAAGTTTGACTCTTAAAAGAGAGCTAGAACTAGACCCCGGCACCACGCCGGCGCATCGACCGACACCAACAACGAGAGGCCCGGTTGACCGCCACCAAAATGTCGCAATGCCGCCGGAGTGTCGCACGCACGCCACCGCCAACAGAGGTGGCGACGTTTAGCTGACTTTAAATTAATTTTGCGGCAATTCTTTATTGCGTCAACCACAAAGTCTGAGCTTTTCTTTTCTCGTTTGGTTAAGTATTTCGATTTTCCTGACGAGAAATCAAGCAGGGCTTGCACTATCCCCGAATTTTGGGGGATTTCCCGAAAAATCTATGTGTCACCCCGAAAAAAAAATTTGGTTTCTCGAATCCCCGAAAATCATCCACTCACGGTGACACCCCTAGTGATTTATCACTAGTGAATATCCCTGACAAATATTACTTTGTATACAATAATTCTACACTACTCTCTTGTTCGTTAATTTTCGTCAATTGTGTTAATTTGCATATAAACCAGACAGATACAATTGCAATATACATGGTTCTTCATATGTTGACAAAAGTATCATCTTTATGAAATTAAATAAATTTTTTTTTTAACTGAAACTAAGGAGCGACATTAAAGCTTAAAACGAACAGCAATTATTCCTTATATGAAAGGGGCTGTCCCCTCCTCAACGCCTCGCTCTTTACGCTAATGTTTTTTATTGTTTTAAAAAGTAGAATGGCGAAAAAGACTCAAACTTTAGTGTAAAGAGCGAGGCATTGCGGAGAGGACAGCTCCTTTATATACGAAATAATTGTTGTTCGTTTTAAGTTTTAACGTCGCTCCTTACTTTCAGTTGAAAAAACTCGTTTTTGTTTAAAATCTGAACGTTTTTCAACTAATGCAGGTTCAATTTTGGCTAACCGTGCATGAAAAATTTAAACACAATTTGCATATTAATTTTGGAAGACTTATTCCGGCTATGAAGGGTCTCCCCCTCCTCAATACCTTCCTGTTTACAATAAAGCAGTTAGAACTTTTGAAAAAGCTTCCTATTCTAATTAAACAGGCCCTGTGTTTCAATTTTGTTAAAAAGTCAAACTTTAGCGTAAAGAATAAGGTATTGAAGAGGGGGCAAGCCCTCATATATGGCATAATTTCTGTAATGAAGAATTTCGTAAAGAATAAGGTATTGAGGAGGGGGCAACCCTTCATATATGGCATAATTTATATTTGTTTTTCAAATAATGCCGGTAAATCTGGCTCACCCTCTATGAAATATACTTTTCCCCTTCACGGAAAACTCCTCCGTGGAAATTTCATCCAAAAAGTGCATCCCCCCGTCAAATTTCCTCCAGACAGTTCTCTCCTCGCTGAGAATCCCCCTTCTCTGTAAAATTGCTCGTGGACGATTAACCCGGAAAAGTTCTTCTTAGCATTTTTTTTTTGGAATAAGACTTTAATCTCTAATCGGTTTCTCGATCACTCCAGAAATGCCGATTTCCGTGGAAATTATTTCCCAGAAAAAAAACGCAGGAAAAAGAGACCCTGGACAATTCCCCCGGAACATCTCCATATAAAAATTTGGCATAGAGAATGTAAGACAATTAAAAAGAATTTTGCATAGTAATTCTGTCTAAGCCCCCCAGTGTAACATTTCCCCTAGAATATTCACTCGTCAGAAATTTCCCTTCCAAAGGAAGATTACCCCCTTAGAAATCCACCCCCAGCACCTCCTCCCCTTCCCCCCAAAAATGACTGTATACTTCCCAATAACAAATACTATATGTAAACAATGGGCGAAGTTCACAACTTGCAGCCCTTCTTCCGGGGACTGTGGCGAGTCATTTTACACCTAAAGAAATAATTACTATATTTTCGACTATGCTGAACAAAATGGCTATCTCAAAATTTTGATCCGGTGAATTCGGGAAAAAAATAACAAGGGAGTGGGCCTAGTTGCCCTCCAATTTTTTGTCCTTTAAAAAGGGCATTAGAACTTTTTATTTCCGTTCGAATAAGCCCTCTCGTGTTATTTTAGGACCACAGGGTCAATACGATCACCCCTGGGAAGATAAAAAACAAACAAATAAACACGCATCCGTGATCTTCCTTTTGGCAGAAAAAAAGATACAAAATTTCACATTTTTTGCATACAGGAACTTTGAATCTCTACGATTGGATTTTCTGATATACTGAATCTGATGGTTTGATTTTTATTAAGCTTCTATGACTTTTAAGGGATGTTTTCCCTCTTTTTCAAAAATAAGGCAAATTAGACACGCTCGTAACTTTTGATGGGTAACACTAAAATTGGCTGCCACAAACTGTTTGATCAGATTAAACCATTTTGAATGCAGTTTTTCAATTGCTATAAGATTCTTATAAGATTATCATTCGTAGTCAAGAATTTTATTTTTAAATTGAACGGAACACGTACACTATACAGGTTCAGTTGGATTTTGAAACTGATAGTCAACAGTTTGTTGCGACAGCTGAATCGTAAGTTCGTAGAATTTTGTTTTCTTCTGCTATTTTTAGATACATTTTCTTAGTGTTTAATACACAATTATTGAGCGCCTGATAGATAAAAGAAAATACAGTCTTATTTCTGAAAAATGTCCCCCCTCCCTACAAAAAACCGTTTATTGAAACAAGAGTTAGCTATAGACTATGTATAATGTTGGGGAATTGAATATTGAAACGGAAGTGACTCCCAAAATATTATTTATAAAAAAAATTGTATGATATTGCTTATAGGGGGGATAGGGGGCTATCATTTTTAAATGATAACACCGCAATTTTTTTTATTGAAAGCAGGGATGCCAAAAAGCTAATTATTTTTTTTATTAAAGCGGAGACGGAAGAAAATGATATCAAATTCCCTAGGAAACCAGACACATATTTTGATAGACCCAGGGCCCCCATTAGGACTTGTTGGCCTAATTTGCTTTTGCGTGTGCTCCCTTTTAATTAAATTCCTTGGATCTTATTGAATTCCACGGCGAATCTAATATCTATTATTTCAACTATTATGCAAGGGTTCTGAAACGCCATAGGCATTTTGTTTCTACCAGATTTCTACTTCTCTTGATGAATAACGAAGAAGACCTGAGTCCAGCCAGCGACTTGTGAAGTTTTTAAATCATGAATAAACCCGAATCTGTTGTAAATTCAAGCTGGGATTTGACAAAGACTGATGAAAACGTTAATGTTTGCGGTCAGCATTGATCGTGGCGACGGCACGCCACCGACATCTCACCGGCAGAGGCACGCCGCTGCTACTATTTTTGGCCCCGTCGCCACCGGCCTTTCTTTATCGGCGCGGTGCCGGTATCTAACAAAAACTATACATTTCCCATCCAATGAGCCTCCTCTAAAGTTCAAAAGACCACCCCTTCCATAAAAATGATCATAAAAATTAGACGATTTCATTTATTGTTACAAAAAAAAATATTGAAACGTGGTGGGACTTGTTTACTTGTAGTTATTTAATAAAAATCGTGAATTAACTATAAGAATAATAATTTTGTTGTTGTCAGCGAACCACTGAAGACAAGCGAGCAATCAATACTATGTAGCGCTAGTACAGACTTTCCGGGGCTTTACAAGTGACAAGTTGGCTAATTAACACGGCTGGCTTACTGACAAGTTGGCTAAGTAACACAGATTCGCCTTGCAAGTAATTTTCAAGACTAGTGAAAAAGTTTCTGGTTGACACTCACAAGCTAGTCAGGATTAGCTAGACTGGAAAACTAAATCGTTAAACGATTTGAAACTGTTTCTGGATAGGGATTGTTAGCAACAAATTCAAATTTTTAAAAAAAAAAAAAAAAAAAAAAAAAAAACATTTTGCTATCTTTATTTTACAAATCAAGAACTGTAAAGTGAACAGTCTTTTTGGTGAATTCGTGCTCATAGCTGTGACAATGTTTACAATTTCTAGTGTTTGTTCACCTAATCAAAAAATTACTAGACATACGTTTAATTACTATCAGGCTTATATATTCACTACAAACACTATCTACAAAAAAATTTCGCTCCTCGTATCTTTAATAATTCATTTTTCTCACGTGTTCAAATTAATGTTCCACTTATTCTTCTTTCTTAACATGTCCAAATACCGACTGTTGAATGGGTGACAGAGATAACAGAGTTCGATGTCGCTTGTACTGGAGTGACTTCCTAAACTGCATATCTGTACCATGGATGTAGTCCAGAATTCCGAGTACACCAAAACACTGGTTGAATCTTAAAGATAAATTAAAATAAAATAAAAACAAGTTTTTTTTAACTGAAAGTAAGGAGTGACATTAAAACTTAAAACGAACAGAAATTATTCCGTGTATAAAAGAGACTGTCCCCTCCTCAACGCCCTGCTCTGTACGCTAAAATTTTTTATTGTTTTATAAAGTAGAGTTGTGAGAAAGAGTCAAACTTTAGCGTAAAGAGCGAGGATGTTGAGAAGGGACCAGCCCCTTTCATACACGGAATAATTACTGTTCGTTTTAATGTAACTCCTTACTTTCAGTGTGAAAATACTTGTTTTTTTATGTAATTTTTGAACGTTTTTAAATTAATGCAGGTTTTAAATTTGGCTCACCGTGCATGAATAATTAAAACATAATTTGCAGATTAATTTTATCTTTTTTGGCTAAATGGCTTTCTCAAAATTATTCCGTAAATGAAAGGGGCTGTCCCCTCCTCAGCGCCTCGCTCTTTACGCTAAATTTTTTTATTGTTTTATAAAGTAGAGTTGTGAGAAAGAGTCAAACTGTACCGTAAAGAGCGAGGTGCTGAGGAGGGGACAGCCCCTTTCATATACGGATTAATTTCTGTTCGCTATAAGTTTTAATATCGCTCCTTACTTTCAGTTAAAAAAAACTTTTTTTTTATTTAATTTCTGAACGTTTTTCAATTAATGCAGATTTTGAATTTGGCTCAACGTACATGAATAACTAGGTGAAACTTGCATATTAATTTTACTTTTATTGGCTAAATGGATATCTTGAAATTTTTATCGGGTGATGTTGAGAAAATAAGAAGTGGGGGAGTAAACACGCATCCGTGATCTTTCTTCTGGGAAAAAATAAAAAAATTCCACATTTTCAAACAGTTCGTGGTAACGAACTGTAAGTAAGGAGCGACCCGGCTCAATGGTAACCGAAACTTTAGAAAACGGTATTTTGATACAAATAGATACATCAAAAGAATTAGATTTTAATGCTGATTTCAAATATATAAAGTTTAATCCTATCAATCAAAAGTTACGCGCCTGAGAAAACTTGGCTGATTTTTGAAAAAAGGGGGAAACACCCCCTAAAAGTTATAGAACCTTATAGAAAATCACACCATCATATTCAGCGTATCAGAGAACCCTATTGTAGAGGTTTCAAGCTCTTATCTACAAAAATGTGGAATTTTGCATTTTTTGCCAGAAGAAAGATCACGGGTGCGTGTTTATTTGTTGTTTTTTTCCCCAGGGGTGATCATATTGACCCAGTGGTCCTAGAATATCGTGGGAGGGCTCATTGGAATGGAAATTAAATGTTCTAGTGCCTTTTTTAAGTGACCAAAAAAATGGAGGGCAACTAGGCCCCCTCCCACGCTCATTTTTTCTCAAAGTCACCTGATGAAAATTTTGAGATAGCCATTTTGTTCAGCATGTTCGAAAATATTATAGGTATGTCTTTTAGGATGACTTAATATCCCGAAGTTCCCAGGGGGAGGGCTGAAAGTTATGAACTTTACCCAATGTTAACATATAGTATTGGTTATTGGGAAGTATACAGACGTTATCTGGATTTTTTCTGGTAGTGGGGGGGGGGGCGGGGTTATGTGTTAGGATCTTTCTATGAAGGAAGTTTTCATGGGGGAAGGGACATTCCTATGAAGGGGACGCCAGACTTCGCAGCATTATTTAAAAAAAGATCAGAAATTATAAAAAAAAACAAGTTTTGCAGCTGCAACAGTAACAACATCAAAACTTTAAACGAACAGAAAATATTACATATATGATTGGGTTCACCCCCTAGTCAATACCTCGCTCTTTAAGCCAAAGATTTTTTAGTACTTTCATAAGAGCTATTTATTCTAAGTAACAGCCTTTTTGATTAAGCAGTCATTTTTAAAGAATCTGAACAAAATTCGAACTTTAGCTTAAATAGCAAGGTATTGACTAGAAGGAAAATCCCCTAATATATATATTAAAAATGTATGAATATAGAAGTTCGTTACGTGAGTTAATTCGTAAGTTACGTCTATTTTTTACTAATAAAAAGTTCGTAAATAAAATTAAACAAGTTTCGAGAAAGCCATTTAACCAAATAAAAGTAAAATTAATATGCAACATTTTGTTTTAATTATTCATGCACGGTGAGCCAAAATCAAAACCTGCATTAATTCAAAAACGTTCAAAAATTAAATAAAAAAAACAAGTTTTTTTTTAACTGAAAGTAAGGAACGACGTTAAAACTTAAAACGAACAGAAATTATTCCGTATATGAAAGGGGCTGTCCCCTCTTCAACGCATCACTCTTTACGCTAAAGTTTGACTTTCTCACAACTCAATTTTTTTTAAACAATAAACTTTTGTTTTAATTGCAATTTTTTTTATTTAACTTTAACAGATTCAGATTCAGCTTATCAAAGAACACTATTAAAGAAGTTTCAAACTCCTATCTGCAAAAATGCGGAATTTTGCATTTTATTTAACTTTAACGAAAATTATACCATCACATTCAGCTTATCAGAGAACCCTATTAAATAAGTTTCACGCTCCTATCTGCAAAAAGGTGGAAATTTGCATTTTTTGCTCGAAGAAAGATCACGATGCGTGTTTTTTTTTTCAGGGGTGATCGTTTCGACCCAGTGGTCATAGAATATTGTGAGAGGGCTCATTCAAACGGAAATTAAAAGTTCTAAGTGACCAAAAAACTGGAGGGCAGCTAGACCCCCTCCCATGCTCATTTTTTACCAAAGTCACTTGATTGAAATTTTGAGATAGCCATTTGTTTCACGAAAAATGTAAAAACTACACGAAAAATCTAAAAACTATGTCTCTAAGGATGACTTAATCCCCCACAGTTCCAAGGGGAAGGGCTGCAAGTTTCGACCTTTGCCTAATGTATACATATAGTATAGGTTAGTGCGAAGTATACAGACATTTTTCGGGGGATTTTTCTGGTAGGGGGGGGGCTGGGGGAGGGGTTTACATGGGAGTATCTTTCCATGGAGGAATTTTTCATGGGGAAGGGAATTTTTGATGAAGGGGGTGCCAGATTTCCCAGCATTATTTAAAAAACGATCAGAAATTAAATTTAAAAAAAAATGTTTCTTCAACTGAAAGTAAGGAAGAATATGAAAAGCTTTACTAGCAGAAATTATTACATATATTAGGGGGTTCGCCCTGTCGTCAATACCTCGCTCTTTACGCTAAAGTTTTTCTTAGTACTTTCAAAAGAGCTATTTATTCTAATTAAGCGGCCTTTGTGATTTTAGCGTAAAGAGACCAGGGGGCGAACCCCCTCATATACGTATATCAAACCGAACAGAAATTATTCCGTATATGAAGGGTTGCCTCCTCTTCAATACCTTGCTGTTTATTTCTATATTTTGTTATATTTCTACTGTTTGTTCCATTTTTTTAAGAACGGCTACTGAAACACAAGGGCCTTATAATTAAAATAGGAAGCCTTATTAAAAGTCCTAACAGCTATCGTCTTATTCAAAAACTTATTGTTGACAAAACTGTCTAGCCTACAAAACATCTGTGTTTTGTAGCCAGTGAACTAGTGACATTTTGCTGAGGCTACCCTGAATTATGCAAGGAAATCTTTGACAGGTAAGTGAGAATTTACACATTTAAATATATAGAACCTTAATGAAAATCACACCATCATATTCAGCGTATCAGAGAACCCTACTGTAGAGGTTTTAAGCACCTATCTACAAAAATGTGTAATTTTCCATTTTTGGCCCGAACAAAGATCACGGATGCGTGTTTATTTGTTGTTTTTTTTTTTCTTTTCCCCAGGGGTGATAGTATTGACCCAGTGGTCCTAGAATATCGTAGGAGGGCTCATTGGAACGGAAATTAAAAGTTCTAGTGCTCTTTTTAAGTGACCGAAAAATCGAGGGCAACTAGGCCCCCTCCCACGCTCATTTTTTTCTCAAAGTCACCCAATTAAAATTTTGAGATAGCCATTTTTTTCAGCATAGTCGAAAATCCAATAAATATGTAACTATATCTGCAACGTATTTTTTGCCAGAAGAAAAATATACGAATATAGAAGTTCGTTACGTAAGTTAATTTGTAAATTACGTCAGAACCAAATTTAGAGACAGCCATTTAGCAAAAGAAGAGTAAAATTTTTATGCAAATTTTGTTTACTTATTCAAGGACGGTGAGCCAAAATAAAAGCTCCATTAACTAAAAAACGATCAGAAATTAAAAAAAAAAGCAAGTTTTTTAAACTGAAAATAAGGAGCGACATTAAAACTTAAAACGAACAGAAATTATTCCGCATATTCCGTATAATTATTCCGTAAAGAGCAGGAACTTTATTTTTTAAAACAATAAAAAACTTTAGCGTAAAGAGCGAGGCGTTAAAGTTTTTTATTGTTTTAAAAAATAAAGCTGTGAGACAGAGTAAAACTTTAGCGTAAAGAGCGAGGCGTTGAAGAGGGGACAGCCCCTTTCATATACGGAATAATTTCTGTTCGTTTTAAGTTTCAATGTAGCTCCTTACTTTCAGTTTAAAAAACTTGTTTTTTTATTTAATTTCTGATCGTTATTTAGTTAATGCAGCTTTTATTTTGGCTCACCGTCATTGAATAACTAAATAAAATTTGCATAAAAATTTTACTTTTCTTTTGCTAAATGGCTGTCTCTAAATTTAGTTCTGACGTAATTTACAAATTTAACTTACGTAACGAACTACTATATTCGTATATTTTTCTTCTGGCAAAAAATACAACGTTGCAGATTTTTGCAGATATGAGCTTGACACCTATGTAATAGAGTTTTTTGATACGCTGAATCTGACGGTGTGATTTTCATTAAAATTCTTTCATTTGTAGGGGATGTTTCCCCCCTCTTTAAAAAATAAGGTAAATTTTCTCAGGCTCGTAGTCTTTGATGAGTAATACTAAACTTAATAAAATTTATATATTTAGAATCAGCATTATAAGGCCATTCTTTTGATACATTTATTGACATCAAAATTCCGGTTTTAAAAGTTTCGATTACTATTGAGCCGTAACGCTTGTTTTTTTTTTGTTTTTTTTTTATTACCTATATGTTATTACGTATATGAGGGGGTTCTCCCCTTAGTCAATACCACGCTCTTTACTTTAAAAGTTAAAAAAAAAATTAATTAACAAACCCCTGAATCACAAAGGCCGTTCAATTAGAATAGATAGTTCTTTTGAAAGCACTAAAAAAAACTGTAGCGTAAAGAGTGAGGTATTGACTTGGGGGAGAACCCCCTCATATGAATAATAATTTCTGTTCGTTTTAAGATCTAATGTTGCTTCTTACTTTCAGTTGAAAAAACTTGTTTTTTTTTATTCAATTTCTGATCGTTTTTTAAATAATGCTTGGAAATCCGGCGCCCCCTGCATAGAAATGCCCCTTACCCCAAAGAAACATCCTCCATGGAAAGATTATCCCGAGTAACCCCCTCCTCCAGCCCCCCACCAACCGAAAAAAAATCTTTCCTGAAAATGTCTGTATACTTCCCAATAACAAATACAACATGTAACCAATGGGCAAAGTTCATAACTTGCAGCCCTTCCCCTGGGAACTGTGAAGGATTAAGTCATCCTAAAAGACATATTTATTAGATTTTCGACTATGCTGAATGAAAAGGCTATCTCAAAATTTAATTCGGTGACTTTGAGAAAAAATGAGCATGGGAAGGGAGCTAGTTGCCCTCTATTTTTTTGGTCACTTAAACAGGGTACTGGGACTTTTAATTTCAGCTCCAATGATTCCTCATACGATATTCTAGGACAACTGGGTCAACACGACTACACCTGGGAAAAAGAAAAAAAAATAAATAAACACGTATCCGTGATCTTTCTTCTGGCAAAAAATGGAAAATTCCACATTTTTGTAGATAGGGGCTTAAAACCTCTACTGTAGGGTTCTCTGATACGCTGAATATGATGGTGTGATTTTCATTAAGGTTCTATATATTTAAATGTGTAAATTCTTACTTACCTGTCAAAGATTTCCTTGCATAATTCAGGGTAGCCTCAGCAAAATGTCACTAGTTCACTGGCTACAAAACACAGATGTTTTGTAGGCTAGACAGTTTTGTCAACAATAAGTTTTTGAATAAGACGATAGCTGTTAGGACTTTTAATAAGGCTTCCTATTTTAATTATAAGGCCCTTGTGTTTCAGTAGCCGTTCTTAAAAAAATGGAACAAACAGTAGAAATATGACATAAATAGCAAGGTATTGAAGAGCCCTTCATATACGGAATGATTTCTGTTCGGTTTGATATACGTATATGAGGGGGTTCGCCCCCTGGTCTCTTTACGCTAAAATCACAAAGGCCGTTTAATTAGAACAAATAGCTCTTTTGAAAGTACTAAGAAAAACTTTAGCTTAAAGAACGAGGTATTGACGACAGGGCGAACCCCCTAATATATGTAATAATTTCTGTTAGTAAAGCTTTTCATGTTCTTCCTTACTTTCAGTTGAAGAAACATTTTTTTTTAAATTTAATTTCTGATCGTTTTTTAAATAATGCTGGGAAATCCGGCACCCCCTTCATGAAAAATTCCCTTCCCCATGAAAAATTCCTCTATGGAAAGATCCTCCCATGTAAACCCCTCCCCCCGCCCCCCCCTACCACAAAAAATCACCCCGGAAAAAGTCTGTATACTTAGCAATAACCTATACGATATGTAAACAATGGGCAAAGTTCGAAACTTGTAGCCCTTCCACTTGGGACTGTGGGGGGTTAAGTCATCCATAGAGACATAGTTTTTACATTTTTCGCGTAGTTTTTACATTTTTCGTGAAACAAATGGCTATCTCAAAATTTCAATCAAGTGACTTTGGTAAAAAATGAGCATGGGAGGGGGTCTAGCTGCCCTCCAGTTTTTTGGTCACTTAGAAATTTTAATTTCCGTTTGAATGAGCCCTCTCACAATATTCTATGACCACTGTGTCGAAACGATCACCCCTGAAAAAAAAAACACGCATCGTGATCTTTCTTCGAGCAAAAAATGCAAATTTCCTCCTTTTTGCAGATAGGAGTTTGAAACTTCTTTAATAGGGTTCTCCGATAAGCTGAATGTGATGGTGTAATTTTCGTTAAAGTTAACTAAAATGCAAAATTCCGCATTTTTGCAGATAGGAGTTTGAAACTTCTTTAATAGTGTTCTTTGATAAGCTGAATCTGAATCTGTTAAAGTTAAATAAAAAAAATTGCAATTAAAACAAAAGTTTATTGTTTAAAAAAAAGAGTTGTGAGAAAGTCAAACTTTAGCGTAAAGAGTGAGGCGTTGAAGAGGGGACAGCCCCTTTCATATACGGAATAATTTCTGTTCGTTTTAAGTTTTAACGTCGTTCCTTACTTTCAGTTAAAAAAAACTTGTTTTTTTATTTAAATTGTCAACGTTTTTGAATTAATGCAGGTTTTGATTTTGGCTCACCGTGCATGAATAATTAAAACAAAATTTGCATATTAATTTTACTTTTATTTGGTTAAATGGCTTTCTCGAAACTTGTTTAATTTTATTTACGAACGTTTTTATTAGTAATAAATATACGTAACTTACGAATTAACTTACGTAACGAATTTCTATATTCATACATTTTTAATACATATATTAGGGGGTTTGCCTCCTAGTCAATACCTTGCTCTTTAAGCTAAAGTTCGAATTTTGTTCAGATTCTTTAAAAATGACCGCTTAATCAAAAAGGCTGTTACTTAGAATAAATAGCTCTTATAAAAGTACTAAAAAATCTTTGGCTTAAAGAGCGAGGTATTGACTAGGGGGTGAACCCAATCATATATGTAATATTTTCTGTTCGTTTAAAGTTTTGATGTTGTTACTGTTGCAGCTGCAAAACTTGTTTTTTTTTATAATTTCTGGTCTTTTTTTGAATAATGCTGGGATGTCTGGCGTCCCCTTCATAGGAATGTCCCTTCCCCCATGAAAACTTCCTTCATAGAAAGATCCTACCACATAACCCCCGACCAACCCCCCCCCCCACTACCAGAAAAAATCCAGATAAGGTCTGTATACTTCCCAATAACGAATACTATATGTTAACATTGGGTAAAGTTCATAACTATCAGCCCTCCCCCTGGGAACTTCGGGGTATTAAGTCGTCCTAAAAGACATACTTATAATATTTTCGAACATGCTGAACAAAATGGCTATCTCAAAATTTTGATCAGGTGACTTTGGTAAAAAAATGAGCATGGGAGGGGGCCTAGTTGCCCTCCATTTTTTGGTCACTTAAAAAGGGCACTATAACTTTTAATTTCTATTCCAATTAGCCCTCCTACGATACTCTAGGACCACTGGGTCAATACGATCACCCCTGGGAAAAAAAAACAAATAAACACGTAAGTAAGGAGCGACCCGGCTCAATGGTAACCGAAACTCTAAAAAACGGAATTTTGATACCAATAGATACATCAAAAGAATCAGATTTTAATTCTGATTTCAAATATATAATTTTCATCAAGTTTAATTTTACATATCAAAAGTTACGCGCCTGAGAAAATTTGGCTGATTTTCGAAAAAAGGGGGAAAGACCCCCTAAAAATATAGAACCTTAATGAAAATCACACCATCATATTCAGTGTATCAGAGAACCCTACTGTAGAGGTTTCAAGCTCCTATCTACAAAAATGTGGAATTTTCCATTTTTTGCCAGAAGAAAGATCACGGATGCGTGTTTATTTGTTTTTTTTTTGTTTTTTTTTCTTTTCCCCAGGGGTGATCGTATCGACCCAGTGGTCCTAAAATGCTTGAAAGGGCTCATTGGAACGGAAATTAAAAGTTCTAGTGCCCTTTTTAAGTGACCAAAAAAATGGAGGGCAACTAGGCCCCCTCCCGCACTCACTCTTTTCCAAGTCACTGGATCAAGATTTGGGGATGGCCATTTTGTTCAGCATGGTCGAAGAATATAATAACTACGTCTTTAAGTATTACTTAATCGCTTCGAGCTCCCGGGGGGTGGGCTGAAAATTTTGAACTTTACCCAATGTTAACATATAGTATTGGTTATTGGGAAGCATACAGACGTTTTCAGGGGGAATTTTTTCTGGTAGTGGGGGGGGGGGGGGGGGGGGGCACGGGAGGTATGTGGGAGGATCTTTCCACGAAGGAAGTTTTCATGGGGGAATGGACATGGCTATGAAGGGGGCGCTGGATTTCCCATCATTATTTTAAAAAAAAAATCAGAAATTAAATATAAAAAACAAGTTTTTCAACTGAGATTAAGGGGAGGTGAAAGTATAGGTGGTATTGACTAAGAGGAGAACCCCCTAATATACGTAAAAAAAAAACAAAATAAAACAAGCAATACGGCTCAATAGTAATCGAAACTTTTAAAAACGGAATTTTGACGTCAATAAATGTATCAAAAGAATGGGCTTATAATGCTGATTCTAAATATATAAATTTTACTAAGTTTAATATTACTCATCAAAGGCAACGAGCCTGAGGAAATTTACCTGATTTTTAAAGAGGGAGGAAACATCCCCTACAAGTGAAAGAATTTTAATGAAAATCCCACCGTCCTGCTCATCCTGCTCTATGATGAATTTCAAGGGGGAGCAAAAACCAGTGAAATACAGAGTTGAGAGTAGACTCATTTAGTTTGATGAAAACATAATAAAACGGATGCTTCAAAAAAAAATTTTATATACATTTACTATTCTGCATTATATTTTTTTTATTTTTTACATTTTTTTGTTATTTTTTCCTACTCAGTCAGTTGTGTGCTTTTTTGCAAAATGATGGGCAATAAAAATCATTTATTTATTTATATTTTTAGGGAAATATTAGCACGATGCTTACTTTAGATGATGATAATCATGTGACTCGGGAGATGTGAATAACGGAAAATGATATCCAGAGTGAGCATTAAGCGTATTCATTATAGCCATCGAATACCCAAGCCACTGCGTTGCAACATGTGATCCCATAATAAAAGCTCCAAGAAAAGGAGGCAGCAAATTTGAAAACACGTGTTCAAGTGGATGGCAATAAATGGCTGTGACAGCAATTGGCGCTGTCCATTCATGGTGTTGCTTATGAATGTATTTGTATAAGGACTTGTGATGCAGTAGCCTGTAAGAAAAGAATTTTTAAAGCATAATTTTTCAAGCAAACTCCTTTAAATACATTTTAAGCTGAGTAGCTCTAAAACGGACCATTTTGACTTGTTGTTTCCTAAGAAGGTTGTTTCTAGAAATCCCTAGCCTGTAAGAAAAGAATTTTTAAATCGAACTACCTTAAGTAGCATTACAGCTGATTAGTTCCATAATGGAACATTTCAACTTGATGTTTTCCTAGAATGTTGTCTATGGAGAGTCCTACTGGTATATGAAAAGCTTGCATTACTGTTTCTTGTTCAGGTGACTCTTAAACACTTCAACTGAATTGCCATTGATTGTATCCTCAGAAAGCTTGTTCCATTAATTCAATATTGGACAAGAGAAGTTCTTCTCGGAAATTGCAAGGAAGGTTTTTTTTTTATAAAATAAACCTGTATTATGCCTTTTCCTGATAACTTGTCTCTCTCCGTTAGAATTATGAAACATTTTTGGCGTATTCAAAGACCTTAGAATAGAAAAAAAATCCCATAATTGTGGACAGAACACACCCTGTATGTACAGATTTTAAAAGGGAGAAGTACAATGGCATACTCAGAGAGCAAACTCGCACGCGGTATTTTTTTTCGGAGGGGCTCAACAGCTTACTAGTTTTTTTTTGGTGGGAGGGGGGGTCCAATAATAAAAATGAATTTAATTAACTATTTGATTAAGAAGTGTCCATAAATTCAAAAAAAATTGGATATCGGGGAACGGCCCCTTCCCACCCCCTCTTTGTGCGTCCCTGCCGCACAGCCAATCAGGTATACTCCGACCATGGGAATTCCAAATCACATTGGGCTTTTCGTGTAGTTTTGCCCATATTTGGAACTTCATAAATATAGAATTTTTGGATAAACCCTTTCGTTTTGGGCATTACAAAAATAATGTAAATAAATAGATAAATATCAATAGGAAATGAACCTAATACGTCACAACAAGTTAATTGAGGCATTGCAAGGTTGTATATAATATCAACAATTGTATTCTTATATTTAATCATTTTTAATGACAGCGCAATATATTTTAGATCAAATTTTGTTTCGCGGGTCTTTCCAGTTCCACCACTTAGCTGTGTTGGCTTCAGTCAGCTTGGTGCTACGGTGAGTTTTTAGTAGTAGTAGTAGTAGTAGTAGTGGCAGTAGTAATATCAAGATTGTGCTGCTCTCTCTTATGATTCTCGTTTGTACTTTCTACCATGCAGTATTGGTAAAAGTATTTTTTTGGCGAAACAGGAAAACAATTTTCTTAAGAAACAATTTTTGGCAGTAACCATCGGACGCATCCCTTAATAAACATATTGTTTTGTGTGCATATTTAGTATAATTAAAAAATAGACAAAACGGGGATCGGAAAAAATTGAGATCTGATCCTTTTAATGAATCAGCGCATGAAAATACATAGAGAAAAAGAATTAACTCGTGAGTTTTTTTTTGTACCTTTGGAATAAAAGAAATTGTGGATAAATTTTGAAATCTCATTAATTCAGTGACCTTGAAAACAATTTCTCGGACTACAAAGCTGTAACTCCACTGTGACGTCACTGCCTGCTTGATTGGATTGAGTTTATATTGGCGACGGTTTTTGGCATTGATTTGGAGTGGATTTTTATCTATTGAATATTATTACAGTAAGTTTAATTATGAAATAATGGATGACTCTGATATTATTTTTAGTCCAATATTGAATGTTATTTCTCGATTGATGATCGATGGTATCAAAGTAGAGACAATAATTGCTAAGTCGAAAAGCTTTTTCCTTCATTAAACCATTCTAAAGGCAAAGCAGGTCTTATATCAGGTGCTAGAAATTGGAACACATTTAATTAGATGCCAAAAAGACGATGAAAATGTCCTTGACATTTGTAAGTGGTTATTATCTACGGCATCGAAAGAAAAACGTAAGATCCCGATATTCGTGATATACTCACCGTGTGAAATTCCAACAATTGGTGATGCGATCGTTGCAACGTTAACCTGTCGCATGAATGAACTTTCCCGTAAAATTGATAGTTTGTCTGAGCTAAATAAGCAATATCTCGCAGTACAGGCAACCTCTGCCTGGCCCTCTTCCGCTCAGTCGTCTTGCACCAAGGACCAATCGAATCCTCCTGCCTATGCTGTTGTGTTAAAAAATTACCCGTCCAATCTTTCATCTCTATTATTAAGGAAAGTTTATTGATCAAATATGTCCTGAAGCTACAAATGATATTTCAGAGGTGAAACGTTCTTCATCAGAATGGAAAATTGTCGTAAAAAGTAAACCTGCTGCCTCCTCAATTGCTGACCAGATGAAAAGGTTCCAACCCGGCCTTTTAGCCTCTGTTAAATCTCCCGCCTTCATCGGTGTAATAAAAGGTGTACCGACAGAAATGAATGAAAAAGATCTAGAAAAAATTATTCCAAAGTGTGTCAAAGCTTTGCAGTGTGGTAAGTCACGTGAGTAGAAATGACCCTATAACTCCCACGAGAACACCATATATGGGCATAGAGTCATTAGGGAGAACACGTGGTTAATGGGGTCAATGACCTAAATTTCCAAGGTCGTTGTTGTTGTTGTTGTAAGTGCACGCTCTCAGCGAATGCTATGCCGTCCAGGAATTTGGAACACCTGTGCTGTCGATTCACCTATCGTGAATCAATAATTCCCCTTAGAAACAACAAATTAATTCCCCTTTCTTGACAGATCAATCAACCAATGACATCATCTGTCAGACTTTAAAAATTTTCACCTAGAAACGATTCTCCAGGAATAGATCCCAGTCATTAATGTCTTTGCCTCGGAAACAACTCTTTTGGTCGAACTCCAAAGGATATTAATAAACATTGCCATGGAAACAATTCTTCAAGAAACATCTTAGCGATGAATTGTTTTAGCGCGGGAATCAGGTTTCCAAATAATTTGAAATGCATTAGCGTAGAGATGCCAAAAACAAAAGGAACACGCTGAAATTACGTTTAGGGATTATTTGGGCGAAACTGTTTTAGACAGGTTATGGAATTATTTCGACGAAACAGTTAGAGACATTTCAAAAGAAGATTTTAGTAAAGGTTTTAGAAGAGGATTTGAGGGTGAAACTCTGTGGTCGTTATAATACACAAGTTTCATTTGAACAGTGTCGTGAGGTCCTCTACCCCAACCCCAAAGGGTTTTGATCCCCACCACCCCAACCCCCAAGGAAGCGCTCGGTCCTCAAAGGTCCCCCAAGCTCCCAAAGAGCCCCAGCCCCCCCCCCACCCTCCACAGACCCTCACCGGCCCTCCCCTGGTCCTCAAGGGCCCCCTAGCCACTCATAGGTCCCCCCGACCCCCAAAGCTCACTTCAGTCCCGCAATGGTCCTCTCCATTGTCTTCAAGGGGCCCCCGGGCCCCCAAAGGGCCCCCCCGGACCCCAAATGCCCTCCCCCAGACCCCCAAAGGTCCCCCGAACCCCAAACGCTCTCCTCAGACCCTCAAAGGCCCTCCCCTGGTCCTCAAAGGGCCCCCGGACCCCAAATGCCCTCCCCCAGTCCTCAAAGGTCCCCCGGGACCGAGAAGCGCCGCGCGCCAGGAAAGCGCCACATGGGGATGCGCCGCAGGGGGATTCGCCGCGGGTCGGGGGAAGCGACGCAGGGAGGTGCCGCAGGGATGCGCCGCAGGAATGCGCCGAAGGGATGCGCCGCAGAGATGCGCCGCAGAGATGCGCCGCAAAAAGTAAACTAAAAAGTAAAAATTTCGAAAGGTTATCCCCCAAACGCCCTCCTCAGACCCCCCAAGGCCCCCCCCTGGGCCTCAAAGGTCCCCCGGGCGCCCCAAGGGCCAACCCGCCCCCAAGGGTCCCCCGGGCCCCCAAAGGTCCTCCCCCGGTCCCCAAAGGTCCGCAGGGCTCCCAAAAGACCACCCACTCTTGACGGGCCCCTGAGCGCAAAATGCCCTCCCTGGGCCCCAAAGGTCCTCCCCCTGGCCCCATACATGAACAAAAAAACTTACACACATACAAAAACTTACACACACACACAAAAACTTACACACACACACACGACCACTTACACACACACACGAACAAACAATCACAAAAGAAAACAAATACACACACACACACAAAAACTTACACACACACACACACACAAAAACTTACACAACAAAACGAAAACATACAAGCAGGGGAAAAATTTCATGCAAAAACACACATACCCCACACCACAAACACAAACAATTACACATGAAAACACAAAAACTCACACACACACTCACGAAAACTTACACACACACACACAAAACTTCCACACACCCACACACACGAAAAAATACACACACACGAAAAAAATTACACACACAAAAACTTACACACACACACACACACACACACACACAAACTAACAAAAACACCCACAAAAAACATAAACACACACCCAAAAACTTACACACACGCACATACACACAAACATACACAAACACACACAAAAAACTAACAACCACAAACAAAAACTCACACACATAAAAACTAACACACAAACAAAAAAAATAACACACACACAAAAACAAACACACACACAAAAAAACATAAACACACACACAAAAACTTACACACACACACATGAAAACTAACACACACACTCAAAAACTTACATGCACACAAAAACTTACACACACACAAAAAAACTTACACCCACACTCAAAAAATGAAATTCACACAAAAAATAATAAGAACATACAATCTTACACACACAAAAACTTGTATACACTCACAAAAAATTACAAGGACACACAAAAACTTACACACACACACACACGAACACTAACGCACACACGCCAAAACTTACACACACACACACAAAAACTAACAAACAAACACACACACACACACACACAAAAACTTACACATGCACACGAAAACTTACATGCACAAAAAAACTTACATGCACACAAAAACTTACACACTCACACACTCAAAAAACTTACACACACGCACACACGAAAACTAACACACAAACTCAAAAAAATAAACACACACAAAAACTTACAAACACACAAACACACAAAAACAATCTTAAAAAAGACCACAAAAAAACTCAAACACACACGAGAAAAAACTTACACACACACACACACACACAAAACTTACACACACACACATACTAAAAAATAAACAAACTAGACAACTCTGACAAGAAATCAAAATAATAAAAGCAAAAGAAAACTTACACACACATACACATGAAAAATAACACACACACACCAAAACTAATACAAACGCACAAAACTTACACACACACACACACACACAAAAACTTACACACACACACACAAACACTTACACATGCACACAAAAACTTACATGCACACAAAAACTCACACACAAACACACACACAAACTTACAAAAACAATAACGAAAACTTACACACAAACACAAACAAATACACAATCACAAACTAAGACACACACACACACACACAAACAACCGCCAGCACCCAAACATAAAAACAAACACAACCCCATTACAACCACACACACACAAACAAAAAAAACCAACACAAAAACTAACATCAACACGCAATATATTAGACTCACACAAAATAAAACCCACACGCAAAAACTAACAAACAAACGCAAAAACTTACATGCACACAAAAACTTACATGAACTAAAAACCTTAAACACACAATAAAACTTACACACACGCACAAAAACTAAAACACAAAAACAAATACATACAAACACAAACACAAAAACTTACACACACACGCCAAAACTTACACACACACAAAAAAACTCACACACACACACACACACACAAAACTAAAACAAACACACGAAAACAAACATGTACGAACAAACTTACACACACACACACGAAAACTTAAGCACACACGAACCCAAATTAAAGAAAACGAGAATAGAAAAAATCCCTCTTACACAACACAACCACAACACAAATACAACCAAACGCAAAAACGTACACAAGAGCTTAGACACACAAAAACTTACACACACACACACACAAAAACTTACACCCACACACAAAAACTTACACACACACACACACACAAAAACTTACACACACACACAAAAACAAACTCACACAAACACACTTACACACACGCAAACAATAATTAAAACAAACAAACAAAAATAAACAAAACACCAATATCACAAATACCCTCTAGAAAGCACACTTACACACACACACGCAAACACATACACACACACAAAAACTTACACACACACACACACACAAAAACTTAAATAAGCACACAACCAAATTCGTGCACACTAAAACTTACATACACACAAAAACACACACGTACAGCACACGCACACACACAAACACACACACACACACGAACACACACACACAAAACTTACACACACGCATCACACACACACACACACACACTCACACACACACACACACACACACACACACACACACACACAGCACACACACACACACACACACACACACACACACACACACACACACACACACACACACACACACACACACACACACACACACACACACACACACACACACACACACACACACACACACACACACACACACACACACACACACACACACACACACACACACACACACACACACACGCACACACACAAACACACACACACACACACACAAACACACACACACAAACAAACACACACACACACAACCCAACACACACCCACACCCACACACACACACGCCCACCAACACCCACTAGTAAGCGCACACTCACACACACATAAGCACACACACACACAGAAACTTACACAAGCACACAGAAACAAACACACACAAATAGACAAAAAATTACGATGTCACAATGACATAAAGAAATATAAAGTTAAATTCTAAATTTGTCTGTGGAAGACAGAAAAAGCAATACCATACTTGTGAATCTTTTCCCAGAAAAAAAAAATTTCTCGTTCGATTTATAATTTTCTAAACGAAGTCATGCAAAGTTGTTGTTCTCTTCTGAATTTTCTCAATGAAAAAGAAATAAGTTATTGATCATTTCCATTCACTCAAAATAATATAAAATTTCCACTTCAGTTCATATTTTTCTCAAAGAGATGAAAAAATTTAAAGTTTTGTTCCAAATACTTTCCCGGGAGAAGAAAAGCTCAACTTCGATTTAAAATTTTTCCAATGAAAATGAAATAAGTTTTTAATCAAGTCTATTTTCCAAAACAACGTAAACGTTTTTCACTTCATTTCATATTTTTCTCAAACATATTAAAAAATTTAAAATACTGTTCAAAATTTTTCATATAATTTAAAGAAGTTAAAGTTTTGTTATGAAATTTACAAAAGAACACATTTAAATACTAATTTCCCCATATAAAATAAAAAGCTTACGCGTCAGTTTTAAGTTCACCTAGACATAAAAAATTTTAAGTTCATTTCTAAATTTTTCCTCAGAAGATAGAAAAAGTTATCCTATTATTGTGAATATTTTCCCTGAAGATGAAAAATTTCACCATAATACTAAATTTTCTTAAAATCGATTTTAACCTTTCTCAAAGAGATGAAAATATTTAAAGTTCTGTTCTAAATATTTCCCCGGGAGAAGAAAAGTTTCCCGGAGAATAAAAATTTCTAGTTCAATTAAAAATTTACTCAACAAAGTCATAGAAAGTTCAAGTTCTCTTCTGAATTTTCTCAATGAAAAGGAAATAAGTTATTGATCATTTCTATTCGTACAAAATAATATAAAAATTTCCACTTCAGTTCAGATTTTTCTCAAAGAGATGAAAAAATTTAAAGTTCTGTTCCAAATATTTTCCCGGGGAAGAAAAGTTAAACTTCGATTCTAAATTTTTCCAATGAAAATGAAATAAGTTATTGATTAATTCTATTTCCCCAAAAAAATATAAAAATTTTCCACTTCAGTTCAGGTTTTTCTCAAACAGATTAAAAAATTTTAAATGCTGTTCCAAATTTTTTATAAAAGTTAAAAAAGTCAAAGTTCTCTTATTAATTTTACCAGAAAAAACAATTAAATTCTAATTTCACCAAAGAAAATAAAGAGCTTCCGCGTCAGTTTTAAGTTCACCAAGACATAAGAAATTTTAAGTTCACTTCTAAATTTTTCCATAGAAGATAGGAAAA
>NC_142795.1:28950956-28953456 GCF_049724085.1 Artemia sp. Qi Xiang Cuo
ATAATACCTTTCAGCCCGCTCATTGTATGCATTAATTAAAAAAAAACTTTCCGAAAAAGAAATTTTTCAAACAAAAGTAAAGACCATATTAAACATAAAATCAGCATATACAAATACATGTTAAAATTCAAACTAAAAACGACCAGAAATTACTATTAAAGAAAATGAAACCCAAAACGAACAGACATTAAATAAACAATCATAGCAAAAAAAAAACATACAACAAGTACTAATATGAATGAATAAATATACCTTAAAACGATTAATGCTTAAATTGAATATGCAAATAAAGCTTTAAAATAGAAAAAATATTTTGCTATTGAAGTATAAATGAAACCCAAAACGAACAAAAATTAAATAAACAATCAATGCAAACAAACATACAATAGATACTAACATACATAAATAAATAAATAAATCTTAAAACGAGTGGAAATTAAAATGAATATGCAAATCAAGCTTGAAACGAACAAAAGTCACTACAAACAAGAGTTTGGGTATCACCTCTTTCTTTCACTGTAAAAGTCTAAAACCTACTGCGTCTTTGCCGCTTTACTGAAAACAATATGTGTCTTGAACAGTCTTGGGAGGCACAAATAAAATCAAATTGAATATTTGATATATGATGATATTAATTGTTGAAAGATCATCAGTTTGAGATTTTATTTCACTGTAATTTTCATTTTAATTTGCAATGCTGTTATAATTGAAAAAGAAAATATTTGCAATATAATTCGTTTCCAGTGATGCGCCAATGACGCATTAGGCTTTAGGTTTTTGGGCTTTAGGAAAGAACAAATAAAATTAAAGTGAATATATGATGTATAATGATATTAGTTGCTGAAAGCTCATCAGTTCAAAATTGTAGCTTAATTTCAATGTTTATTTTCAATATTAAGTACAAAAGAAAATATTTGTCATATAATTCGTTTTCAGTAAAGCGCCAATGACGCAGTAGGTTTTATACTTTTACAGTGAAAGAAAGAGGCGATACCCAAACTCTTGTTTGTAATGATTTTTTTTCGTTTCAAGCTTGATTTGTATGTTCAATTTAAGTTCCACTCGTTTAGAAATGTATTTATTCATTTATATTAGGATCTATTGTATGTTAGTTGGCATTGATTTTTTATTTAATTTCTGTTCGTTTTGGGTTTCCTTTATACTTCAATAGCAAAATATTTTTTCTTATTAAACTTTATTTGCATATTCGATTTAAGCATTAATCGTTTTAAGATATATTTATTCATTCATATTAGTACTTGTTGTATGTATTTTGCTATGATTGTTTATTAATTTCTGTTTGTTTTTGTTTTCATTTGTTCTTTATTAGTAATTTCTCGTCGGTTTGAGTTTGAATTTTAACAGGTATTTACATTTGCTGATCTTAAGCTGAATATAGTCTTTACTTTTCTTTGAAAAACTTTTTTTTCGGAAAGTTTCTTTTTAATTAACTTTTGTTCGTTTTTTTATTGCAAAAACTTTCAAGTTTTAAAAAAATTCCTTATTTCAAAATCAAATTCCTTATTTCAAAATAAGATTTTTTTTTCGACATCAAACTTTCATCAAAGTATCAAAACTAGTATCAAAGTAACAATATCAAAGAAAAAAATAACAAAGTAAAGAAAACATCAAAGTAAACAAGGTATCAAAGTAACAATAAGCAACTTGCACAACTTACAGCCAGTGTTGGATCAAGTACTCCAAAAAAGTATTTAAGTATAAGTTCCACGCACTCAACCAAAATTATAATTAAGTATCAGTACTAAATACTCGGAGTAAATTATACTTAAGTACTTAGTATCCTACTTAAGTACGGAATCACAAGACTTATCTAGTACAACCAGGGCCATATCAAGGAGGGGAGTTACCATGTTTGAATCCCCCCCTCCAAAAGGCTTCTCCGACTTGCATATTCGTCTAGAAAATGCCCTAATCTTACCCGAAGTTGTTATAAAAAGTTCATGGGAGGGTATAGACATAGATAGATATTTGTTTCGAGAAATTACTATCACAAGCCCCGAAGGGCCGAATTCGAATTTCGAAGCCCATAACAAAACAAATAAACAAGAAAATCATAACAAAAGCACAACAACTAAAAATTGGCTAAACAATACATATATATATATATATATATATATATATATATATATATATATATATATATATATATATATATATATATATATATATATATATATATATATATATATATATATATATATATATATATATAGTATATATATATATATATATATATATATATATATATATATATATATATATATATATATATATATATATATATATATATATATATATATATATATATATATATATATATCGGAATGATATATCATTCCTTTGTCAGTTATATTAAAAACTTCAAAATGGCAACTAGTTAAAAAAATAAAAACTGATAAACCAAAAAAAATAATATTTACATTTAAAAAAATCTTTAAAAAACAACATAAAAAGGGGATAGGGAACAAAAAAAGAAAAA
>NC_142795.1:28958456-28982379 GCF_049724085.1 Artemia sp. Qi Xiang Cuo
TTCCAATTTCCAATTGAATGAGCCCTTTTCGAAGTTTCTATGAAAACTCATTCGATACGAAGTGCCCTGGTCTAAAGAAAAAAATAAATAACATATTCTGCCAACATCGCTATTGCGCTGCCTATGAAAAGATAACTAGAACTTTCAATTTCCACTCAAATGAGCCACTACTGAAGTTTATATGAATTTTATAACTTATATGTCCCCGGGCCATCACTTAAAACACTTGCCCCAAAGCTCTGGGGGGTTTTGTTGACCCCAGATATTTGTTATCTGATTTTTGAACTATTTTTAACAAAATGGCTATCTCAAAATTTTTATATGATGTATTTGGGGAAAGAGGGTGTAGGGGTTGTAGCTGCCCTCCAATCTCTTTTGACTCTTGCTAGTGAGCTAGAACATTAAATTTACAATCAAATGAGCCCTCTCTGAATTTTGTACGAGTATCCCTTCCATAAAAACCATATATTTCCTCAGGGCATAACTTACAACGCCTGTCCCTGGACCCTGGGGGATTTTGTCGACACCGGAGTTTTTGTTATCTTACGTTTGAACTTTTTTTTAACAAAATAGATATCTAAAAATTTTTATCTGATACATTTGGAGGAAAAGTATAGGGGAGGCTAGTTGCCCTCCTATCACTTTTGACTCTTAAAAAGTTCAATAGAACTTCCGATTTTCCAATCAAATGAGACCTCTCCGAAGTCTATACAACCACCCACTCCATATGAAGTGTCATGGGGAAAAAAATAATAAAAAACATTGGAGCCGTGCGGCTAGCGTTGCCTTTGATTAAAAAAAAAACAAAAAAAAACTCGCTTTCACAATTATGGTAGCCTACTTAAAAAGTACTGAAAATTGACTTTAATCATTTCTAATGCTTTAATGTCATCTAGTTTTTCATTGCAGACATCTTTTCTGGTTTCAATAATGTTGAAACACCATCTTAAAAACAACTTTTGAGGCTTCAACAGATATCTAGTTTTGATCAATAGTTAAAATGTGCAATATAAGTGATAAATAAATGAGTTTAGTGACTATTATTTGAAGTGGCATTCAAGCAAGATAATAGGGCCGTTTTTTAGCACTAAGGTCTTACATCTAAGATCTTTCATCTTTCTGCAAAGTGTATCGTTTTTTCACCTCATCTTTGTTCTAAGATCTTACAGCTCACTGGTGTTAGCAAAATACGTGAAAGACGCCATCTTTCTGCCATATAGTACAATGATGAGAGAACTTTGATGATCTACTCATCATTGTTCTCAGACCACTGATCAGAAGAGAATGAAGAAAGACGTTTGCGCAAAAACGGCCAAAGATATAAGATCTTAGTTCAGAGATTTCACTTTTAAGCGTTTTCTGACAAAAGATGTAAGATCTTAGCACATTGATGAGTGAAAAAACAGCCCTAATGATTATATAAAGTTCAGACAGATTAAGTGAAACAAACGCATAATGACCTACCAGTCGAACGCGTCAAGCCCCAAACAACAACAAGTTAAAATATTTTAACATGCTACAGTGTAGGCAGGCGCGTAAATTTGCATGGAGACAGGGAGGATCTCTAGATCTTGAAAAATACTTTTTTTTTTGTATTTTCCTTGAAATTGATCGGAAAACAACAAAATTTTTCTCCCCCTCCTCTAGATGTTGAAGAGTAAGGTTTGTCCCTGGCCCTCCTTAACTTACGCCGCTGAATATTGGTAACGTTGACCCTCTACACAAAAATCTATTTTGTATTTTAGACTATTTAGTATCTATTCCCGATATAGCAATGAAAATACAAAAATGTAATTGCGCTAATTCTTAAAAATTTTGAGTGAAGGAAAAATACCACAGTATTTGTAAATGCATCTACATATGCATTGCCCTTTACTTATATATTAGCTTTCGACTAATGAAACAGCTTTGGCTAAGTATGTATTTTAACTAAACCCAGTAAAAAAAAGATAACCCTATTCGTTTTTTTTCTTCGGAGACTAAATCTAGAAACTAAGCAAGAAATAAATTTAGATCGACTACCTATGTGAATAGTAAAATGCAATCTCTTCAACTATCAAAAATACGACTAGGTCTAAAAGTATTTGATGGAAGGTTGGAAGTATATGCAAGTCTTGGGCGCCTCTGTACTTGAAACATTTGTATCCCATGTATGTAAACGGAATGCCCACTGCTATCTGGTTGATAAGTACTTGCCATATAACCTAAAAGTAAATAATAAGACTTTAGAGTAAGAAAATCTAGAGTCAACAGATTTCAAATTGGAATTTTGAGCTGATGAGTCACCATTCAGACAACTATTTTATGGGGCCACAGTCGCGATATGGTAGCAATTGACTTCGTTTAATATATACTAATGGACGACTTATACTAAAGTTTATACAACAATTAGTGTCTTGTTAAATCGAAAAGATTTTTCAAGGTATATCATCCTAAAAAGTTGGATGAGTTTGTGGTAAGGTAAATAAAACTTTCATGGGATTTAGGCCATAATATCTATAATTATTCATATGGTTTATCTTTTTGTGCGCATCCCCCCTCCAACTATTAAAACTCCTTGTTATATATAGCTAAACGGATATGTTTAACTAAATATAACTTCATAAACCAAGTATTGGCCCCTAAAACAATTGTTTTGGCATTAACAAAACCTTGTTAACACTGCTTAACTAACTCAAATTAATAGCACCTTTCGTGAGCTGCCAAGGCCCTTGGAGGTAAGGATCAACATTTATGGAGGGAATAATTCGACTATGCCCTACCTCTAAAGTTTGTATTTACTACATTTTAAAAATTTTATAGAATGTTGTAGCTATTCTAATATTAAAAACTAGTTCACCTTCTATTGGATCTACTATATGCATTAAAAAACAACAAGATTTCGACCGATTAGATCTTATATGAGCGATACCAGTAGGAAACTTGTAGATTAGTTAATACCCATTATAAGATCAATTTCAGAATCTAATTTTAATTCATTTATTTAACACATACTGAATAAATAGCCATTTTGATCTAATATCGCAAAGTCCTCACTTGGGCGGACTTTTGATCTAAAGCAATGATGACGATGTGTACAATAGGGGGGGGGGGAATTCGGCTGGAAAAGGAACCTTTTAAACTGTCACTATATTTGAACTTAAGACTTCCTCTTTGACAATGATAAGCTGAAGGGTGTTTCTAATATTTTGATCGTAGGCTATACCTAAGTATTTCATTAAATTTCTTGGGAAGACTTTGGTTTGTTTACCAAAACATATTTGATGGTTTGTTTATATCTTTAGGTGCCACGGTACCGAATTCTTGGAACTCATTCTTCTGAAAATCAACACTGAAACGAATATTTTTATATGGTTTTGACATATATTCAATATTGTCTCGGACGAGAAAAGGATTAAACTTAACGGCAAAAAATTATCTTCCGTAAAAGAGAAGACTCATGTCACAAACATCATTACTAAATCCTCCTGAAAAACTCATAGGTATAACTGATGTCAACATGCTAAATAGTACATTTCTCAGGACAGATCCATGGTTAAACACCACAAGTAAGCCTGATGGGACCACTAAATCCTTCACGTGCCATCCAAATTGTCACGCATCTTAACGAGTACGATTGAGACAGAGTGCTACTATGCATGTATTAATATCGTACTTTATTAGTTTTAGCAAAATCTGAAATTACACTATCGAGTTAAAGACAGTTGAAACATATATCCTACATCTAAATGTGGAAGACATACGTGGAATCATAGAATTAAAAAATAATTTTTTTTAGTAGTTTGTGAACCAATTCAAAATTAAGATTTCGACAAAAACCGAATTACCGGTAGTCGATCAAGCTTATCTCCGAGATCTTGGAGCAAAGAAGTAACTCCAAAATCTTAGTCAAGACACGGTGATTGGCCTTTGCCCAGTAAACTAGTTTATTTTTTAACCCTTTCCAATATTTTTCGTACATTTTTCTGGCAGAAAAATGTGCCCTCTTTCTAATCCTCTTTCTATTCCTCTTTCTAACGAAACGTTGGTTGTCCCCAAATGGGATGGGGAAAGTCGCAAGGAAAAACATAGGGAAATTAGAACTTCTTGTGGAGGGTGTAAAGACGAAAAATTTGAATAAATAAGGATGGAAAAGATGGCATTACTCCCCCTGCAATTGGGATGCTCAATATACAGTTATTTGATACTTTTAGATCGATTGCCTATCTAAGAATTTTCAATCGATTGTAAGTTGGTCTTCTTTGGGGAAAAATTGTAGTTTGGTGTCACAGAATGATAGAAAACGGCACTTAACCGTGGCATAATTTTTCGGTCACTAATATATTTGCCAAGAACATTTGATTTCTGTTTGAACGAGCTGTCTTCAGTTCTTCTAGGGCCATTTGTTCAATGCAACCACCCATGAAAAAAACAAATAAATAAACATTTCTGATCTTTATTCGGAGAAAAATGCAAGATTCCACATTTTTGTACTAGGATCTTGAAACCTGTACATTAGGGTTCTCTGATTTGTTTTTTTTAAGGTTGGAATTTCCATTAACATTGCTTGACTTTTAAGGGATGTTTCCTCCCGTTTTCGAAAGTCAGACAATTTTTTTGGGGCTCGTAGCTTTTGATGAGTAACATTAAACGTATTGAATTTTAAATATTTGGAATCAGCATGAAAGCTGGGTTTTTGTTATGTATTAATTGTTATCTATATTCCTTTTTTAGAGTTTCGGTTATAATTGGCCCAAGACTCTCCTTACTTACAGTTTGTTACCACGAACTGTTTGGAATCTTCAAATCATCTTAGGATTCTTAATTGCTTAGTCCAATAGTTATTCAACTTCCTGACATTTCAAATTTTCAATGAAGTTTAAACAGTGTTTTTTTTTTGTGCTATAAAATAATTCAAACCCAAATCCAGGCCAAGGCTTTCCAATGTTTCTTCCAAGTTCTATACCAAAATTCAGCAGGTTTCTTGACTTCTTTAATCCGAGGATCCTTGTGACCAGCTTCTTGAGTCCCAATCTGGACCTTGTAGCTAGGCACAAGTGACCTTCTGGCAACCTTTAAAGCATGAAAGATTTCAATTCTCTAAATTTTGAGTGGGGCTTGATCTTTGATGCCGTTGAAGAACAACTGAAGTGAGCCTCTAACTTTGTTTTAGCCCTTCATCACAATTATACGCCACAGGATCGGTCTTGTTCCAGTTACTTTGCTAAAAATGCAACTGTTTAGCAGGAGTAACAAGTTTCTGGAAAGCGACACAAAAAGCAAGACTCAATTACTCGCTGTAAGTATGATAGAAATCAAAATGGATGTCATGAAACAAATGGAAAATAGTTATTCCATGATCCATATTGCTATTAGCCCCACTGTTATGTGAACTGCTGGTCTTTGTTATATACGGAAAATCCATCAGGTAAGGATGCAATAATAATGTTCCCCAATTTCATAGATACGGAAAGGTTGTACTAGAAGTCACGACAAATCAAGAAAAGTCATCTGCCAAACTACACACCGGTTGATTAAAGTAACTGCAAGCTTACTGATAACGCTTCACGGAGCGATCGCCATTCACATATGACGAAGGTATATGTTAACAAAGGAGAAGTTGGTCATCCCAGCAAACTCAACTGCAGTATAAAACTCACATGATTATGCAACTGGCAAGGAAAAATCGTCTACCATAATCGCACTTCCACATTTGGATCTACCAGGGGAAAATTGGCGTTTGGCCTCAGGTATATTGATTGGTTTATGCAGAAATGCCTGAAAGAGGGCCTTGTGTTGCCTTTAGTTAGCAGGTGCTCCTGTGCACACACTACGTTTTAAATGGACAACAGGGTTCTCTTGGACACTGAATTTTTCCAGAGTTGTCTCCATAGATGTTTTAACAAAAGACACGCAGCTTATTCGTTTTTGAGCCTGCTGTGGTTTATTCATAGCTTGAATAATTTGTCAAACATTAAAGACGCACTCTTCATGTATTCAATTTCAAGTGAGTTTCATGAAGATTGGCGACTATGTTGCGCTAGAAGTGAAGACCTAATCCTGAAGTGGCTTCACAGTTCGATCGGAATATTGAGTCTGAGCTTTGAGCGACGCCTAAATCGGTTATATTGTGATGTCACTACCGTCTGTTTAATGTGTATTGAAATTTAAAGAAAAAGTTTTCTTCTGGAATAGATGAGACAAGTGCTTTGCATTTAGAGAATGGTAGTGAATTTTTGCATGTACATCTTCCTTTGTTGTATGAGATGATTTCAGTGCTGGTATAGTACAAGATAACGTTCGTACGAAAGTGATACACCTACTTTAAAGAAGGGTAGGCCTAGCACAAGTTGCACTTCTTATGGTCCGATCAAAGTTTCTAGCGTTATGTCGGAAGTAATTTGAGTTACTGATTGTTGATTCTATTGTTGGTATTTGTAAAATGCCCCTTTCCTATTTGGATTTCGTCGAGGATTGAGTTGTTTCCAGAAACATAGTCGCTGTCTATGATTTAGAAAAATTGTGAAACAGCCTGCGATTTTTTTTGCAATTAGTAATTTTGATAGTTCAAGTTCCATTTAATTCCCTAAAATAACAATAACAAAACAATATCCCAAAGGGCTAAATATTCCGTTATTTAGGAAACGACTTACAATAAATAAATAGTGTTAAAACTTTGCATATACATACTAAACAAGGCCTGAATTTAAATCTATAAGGAAATGAAATGAACTCACCGACAGTCCCCACGAAACAGCGACCCTCCTATCACCCGACAATCAAAAACAATTAAAAGGTTTTCTTCTTTATCGTGGATCCAGCGCTAACAAAACAGCAGCCCAATAATATAGAAATCCTAAGACAACTAAAACCTGTTTGATATTTACTCTTAATAAAAAACTTTTCATCTGTATCTTAAAGGAACCAAGCGTTCGGGACTGCCGGATCTAAGCAGAAACCAAGTTCCAAGCACGCCCCAAAGTCACGGTCAGTCAGAAGTCTGAACGAACAGAGGGACTAGCAGGAATCATCACATTCTCCCAGTTACAAACTGTGTACAAATTTACTTCTCTTACTAGTTGAAATAGTCCAGAAAAACAACATGGGAGATTTCCGTGGAAATATTGGTATGCCGACGAAGATAAAGATATGACATAAGTATCCTTTATCTTAAGGAGATCAATAAGAATGTGTGTAGTCGACTTGTGGACTCTTTCCGCTTTCTCATGAAGATGATGAACAGAGTCAAGTATAGAAGGAAATCTAGACATCCACACAGACGAACTGTAACATATATAAGGGTAAATGAGAGAGAAACATAAAAGACGGAGGATAGAGAAAAGAAATAATCACTTTAATTTTTGGATGATTCCAAGTCCACAGGAAATTTTCACACTTATTGCCTGAATATGCCACTTAAACGATAGATTTTTATCCAACAAAAATCCCAGGAATCGCATATATCAATTCTGAGGGCAACTTATGGAGCTTCTTAGTGTACGAAGCTCAGTAATTGTGGGGCAGCTTCAACGTTAAAGCTAGTTGAATTATGTAAAACCAATATCTTCTCAGTCATTGCTTGAAGCTTAAGAATAAGGGATAATTCATCCGCTGGAGTAATGTCGTCTGAAAATGCTACCAATTCTTCTTGATTATCAGATGTGGCTACCGACGTAGTCTGAGAGTAAAATTTATGACAAAATCCACAGCACATAATGGTAATTTGGGTGTGAAAAAGTCGGTAGAGGTTGTTCACATAGATAAGGAAGAGGGTTGACCCAGTACTCCTTATTCAATTGGAACTTGTTCGTCTGTATCTTCCATGGCAATAGATCTGTCAGCGAGATATGAAGAGAACCAAGACAGTACTTCCCCACGCACACCATGATGAGGAAGTTTACCAATGAATATCTTGTGTGTAAGGCTATCAAAAGCTTTCTTTACATCAAGAAAAATGGCTGCAGGAATGAGATTAAAATCTAAAGACTGTCATATAAACTGAAGAAGTGTATTACAAGCACGTTCTGTAGAAGGCTTTGCACGAAACCCAAACTGATGCTGATAAGAAATTTTTTTTTATTTCTAGAAACCTCACTAGACGTTTGAGTATCGGCCTTTCAAATATCTTAGAGAATACTGACAAAAGAGAAATCTGTCTGCAGTTTCCACGGTCCTCACGATCACCTCCTTTAAATAGAGCTATCACACGTGCCAATTTAAGACGTCGGGGGAATACAGCTAGTTGAAATGTCCTAACGGCTAGATTAAATGGCAAAGTAGGGTGATAATCGATGGAAGAATATGTTTGATTACTTTAGCAGAAAGTAATGCTTTTGCGTAGTTAATTCCTTCTTATGCGATTTTGAATTTGCTTAATCGAGAGGTTAAATGCCGTGGTCTTACCTCATTTACTGTTACTAGCATCATTTCGGGATCTTCTGACAGCCACGGATAAGAAAAAGATTTGAATACTATTTTCTCAAATTTGCCAAGTTCCTTTTTTAACTCCCCAGTTGGTCTCAAAATCGTTTCCTTATAAAAAAAAAAAATGTTTGTCGACCCTATTCTTAGTGCTGATAACCTGGTCTCTAATCTGTGTCGTAAAAAGATGGACCACCCTTAGATGGGTGTTCTTTTTTGAATTATTTGTAGTCAATGTTATGTAATTTGATGTATAGTATTTTTTTCTCTCTTTTGTATTCCATCGTTTTCGCTTTGTGTGTTGATGAAGTATTTTATTCATTCATAATGTAAATTCTCAATGGTCAGCGTGCAGTAAATATTACCTTGACACAGTCTTTATTTTGTCAATTTTCACTGCTTAGCATAGACGTTGAGGGAATTCACAAGGACCAATATGGAGGTATCCTACCGTTTTTCAGAGAATTTGTTTTTGCATACGAGCCAATTATTTAGAATATCTTTCCTTCTTGACTTAGGGTTTTTTTTTCAAGCAAATAGTTGAGGGAAATTTTCTATATTACTTATTTTTAACTCCCAAAAATCACAAAGCATTCTTCACTCGATAATAAATGGTTTTCCTAACCTGAACTACTTGAAATGATCAAACATAAATATAGCCTAAGATTTATTTTCTATTGGGGTTTGGTGTAGTTGTCTATTTCTTTGAATTTTTAAATTCATTTTCTATTTGTTGCATAGATATGAATTGCAAGGTTAACAACGTAGCCACCAAAAATAGGAAGGTGATGGAACTTTGGAAGCTTCAGGTTTTTTTTAAATTATGTTTAAAAAAACTTAAGTAAACAATTTTACGAAAGATAGCAATAAAAAGTTAACCGACCCTTATAAGGCGTTGTTTGTCAACAGGTTCATTGGTACCAGGCTGAGTTTTAAATCTTCGCAAAAACTGTGGGACATTAGTTGTATCTAACAGGATATATATGCAACCAAAAGTCCAATATACAAGGAAGGTTAAAGCGGTCGTTCCTGCAACGAAAAATGATGAGTGAGATAATAGAAGCATGAAAGAAACAATTATTCAATCAAAATTTAGCTGTTATGTTTCTCATTGCAAAAGTGATGATGTATAGCTTTGATCAATCTTGTGCACAAGAGAGAAAAGGTGGCAGTTGATTCACTACCCTCGTAACACAAAAGCTGATTTCATAGATCTTTGATAAAACCTCTAGTGTCAATAGTTTGAGATTTGATTCAAGGCCATGTCCAGTGTCTGAACGCCGCTTAAACGTACACATGGAAAACCACTTAATTAGTACTTAGAATAATTGGGATTTTTGTTAGAGAAATGACCTATTTTTGATTTTTATTTTCTCCCTAATAATTTCTGAAGAACTCCTCTTGGCCCAGAGGAAGTCTAAGCTCAGGCCCTTTCTTAGTCCCATCTAATTTTCTACTGAATTTTTCTAATGTTGTTTTGTACTTCTTTTAATTCTAAAGATAACGCAATAGAGAAGTTAAAAAAAGAACTGTATAGTTGAGGCGATGAGGCTCGAAACAATACTACAGGACAGGGAGAAGGGTAACATAGACTCACAAGCCATATCCTCTACAAATAGGGCGAAGGAAAGATTTCCTTGGGCATAATGAGTATATAAAACGCTTATGAGCTAGTAACTACTAAGGTACAAAGCGATCTTAGCAGAATGAGAAGCAAATCCAGGTTCCGCTACTGATTATAGCTATAATAAGGCTAGATACACAAGGACAAAAACTGTACAAGAAAGAAGATATACAGAGGGAGAGAAGAAGAGAATAGTAGATATTTTCTAAGCGATACATATTAGCTTTTCACAAAAGTCGAAAAGGAACAGTACAGCGGTGACCTGATTTATAATAGAAATAAATATGGACCTTACTATCAAGATCACTTTGATTCCTAGTCAGTAGATCTTAGGTCATAGTAATATCTGCTTTAAAGTGAGTAAATACAGAGAAAAAAAGAAAATATCACAGCATAGTGTTGATAAGGCAGTTACTTTCAAGGGGGGCAAGGCTTGTCTTTCAAGGTATTGTCCGTAGCATATATTTTCAGCAACTTTCATAAATGTAGGAAGAACATTTTTTTTCAAAATTTGCATACTCTATTCGCATTGTACAACGTAATTTTCTACATTAAAAACCAGTAAAATATACACACTCCATTTTCTTTCGTTTCTAAGCTCTTTGGTCGTATTTTTTCATTTTTTCTCGTATTGGCGCGAGACTTTCCACAAATATCGTACGATTAAAGCAAAACAAATAAAAAATACAATGTGTGAAACCATTCAAACCTTCTGCGAGGTGGGTACTATACCTAGCATTTTACCATGAAAATTGCCAGGTTAGTATTGCTTAGTAAATGCTGGTTAGTATTCGACCAGGCACGTACTGGGGAGGATTGGGACAATTTAAACAAAAAATTAAAAAATTAGCAAAATTATAGAAGAACAAATTAAAATCATAAGGAAAAACTTTTAAAAATTTTGGTTTCATAAGGGTTTATGACTCGAAGACCTCTACCTTATGTACGTACCCGATGCTCATACATCCAAATTTGTCTCCAAAAATAACGTGGTAAAGTAAAATTATCCTAAAATAATCAGCAAAATTACCAAAAACATAAAAATAGAGCTCATCATCTCCAAAACAGCCTATAATCTTGTTCCAATGATTCTGCCAATAGTGACCACTGTTCCTCCAAAAGATTACGAGTTGGCTAAAGAAACAATAAAAATGTAATCGAATTGATTTTCTAAATCTTTTCTTAGGTTCCAAGTTTCTCCATAGATCCCAGCACATATTGGTAACATTAAATATGGAGATTTATAGTGCTCCACGTGGTAACTAGTAGGGTAAGAGGTACCATTTTGCTCGGTGCCATAGCAATCTCCATGTTATTTGCTTGGTTTATGTTCCTTCCTATGCTATTCTAGGAGCTTATGTTCCTTGGCGTCTTTCCAGAGCATGTACTTATGGATTCTAGCCGACTATGTTCCTTCCTATGCTATTACAAGGGCTTATGTTCCCTCCCATGCTATTTTAAGGGCTTATGTTCCCACCCATGCTATTCTAGGAGCTTATGTTCCTTCCTATGCTATTACAAGGCTTATGTTCCTTCCTGTGCTATTACAAGGGCTTATGTTCCCTCCCATGCTATTTTAAGGGCTTATGTTCCCTCCCATGCTATTCTAGGAGCTTATGTTTCTTCCTATGCTATTACAAGGCTTTTGTTCCCTCCCATGCTATTTTAAGGGCTTATGTTCCCTCCCATGCTATTCTAGGAGCTTATGTTCCCTTCTATGCTATTCTATGGTCCCTCCCATGCTATTCTAGGAGCTTATGTTCCTTCCTATGCTATTACAAGGGCTTATGTTCCCTCCCATGCTATTCTAGGAGCTTGTGCAGTCAGAATTTGTAAATGTATATAATTTTTTTTCTTTCCGTATTTTCAAAAATAAGGCAAATTTTCTCAAGCGCGTAACTTTTGATGAGTAAAACTTAAATTTGTTTCTAAACTATTCTATAATAATCCTATTTCATTTTCGTTCCTTAACATTAACCAAATAAGCAGTATATAAAAGAGTAGTTATAACACAGAAGTAGCAAATAGTTTATCATACGTTTTTATAGATTTATAAACCTTACTTGTAATCTCTCTTTTAAGCAAGATGTTTTCCGATACACATATTCCATTATTTCTTTAAACAAAGTCTATATAAACAAATCACGATTTCACACTTGATGGTCGAACAAACGTTCTTAAACTGGGATGTGTTTTGCACTTAGCTTTGTGTATATTTAATCCTTTATCAGAATAAGCCATCGGGAAGGTTGAATACTAATCCGACAGGTATAATTTGAATGTTAATCGCTCATTAGAAAGTGGATTTCCAATAACCATATGTTTTTATCTTAGATGAAGAGCGATATTAACACAGGAAAAAAAATTCTTAATAATTTAAAATGAGACAACGCAGTAATATCAAAAACATTATTTGGACGAAACCGCTTTAGACATTTCGGTATAACAGTTAGAGACCTTTTAAAAGATGATTTTAGAATGTGTTTTTTCGAAGTTCATTTTGAATTTCTGTCATGAAATGCAAGAGTTGGAATATTTCAGTAGTTCTTTGTTGTGCTTTACCTTGTCACAGTTACATTCTGTTGATTTTCATAGTTCATTTTGAATTTCTTTCATTGAAATGCAAGAGTTGGAATATTTCAGTAGTGTTTTGTTGTGCTTTACCTTGTCACAGTTACATTCTCTTAATTTTTCATAGTTCATTTTTGAATTTCTTTCGTGAAATGCAAGAATTGGAATATTTCAGTAGTGTCTTGTCGTGGTTTACCTTGTCACAGCTAAATTCTCATGATTTTTCAAAGTTCATTTTGAATTTCTGTCGTGAAATGCAAGAGTTGGAAAATTGGGGTCTTAGTCCACCAGCCTGAATGGTGGAAATCCACTAGCTCAGTATTGGGGTCTTAGTCCACCAGCCCGAATGGTGGAAATCCACTAGCTCAGTATTTGGGTCTTAGTCCACCAGCCTGAATGATGGAAATCCACTAGCTCAGTATTGAGATCTTAGTCCACCAGCCTGAATGGTGGAAATCCACTAGCTCAGTATTGGGGTCTTAGTCCACCAGCCTGAATGGTGGATATCCACAGCTTTACCTTGTCACAGTTACATTCTCTTGATTTTTCGAAGTTCATTTTGAATTTCTGTCGTGAAATGCAAGATTTGGAATATCTCAGTAGTGTTTTGTTGTGCTTTACCTTGTCACAGTTACATTCTGTTGATTTTCATAGTTCATTTTGAATTTCTTTCATGGAAATGTAAGATTTGGAATATTTCAGTAGTGTTTTGTTTTGCTTTACCTTCTCACAGTTACATTCTCTTAATTTTTCAAAGTTCATTTTGAATTTCTTTCGTAAAATGCAAGAATTGGAATATTTCAGTAGTGTCTTGTCGTGGTTTACCTTGTCACAGCTACATTCTCATGATTTTTCAAAGTTCATTTTTGATTTCTTTCGTTGAAATGCAAGAGTTGGAATATTTCAGTAGTGACTTGTTGTGCTTTACCTTGTCACAGTTACAATTTCTTGATTTTTCGAAGTTCATTTTGAATTTCTGTCGTCAAATGCAAGAGTTGGAATATTTCAGTAGTGCTTTGTTGTGCTTTACCTTGTCACAGTTACATTCTGTTGATTTTCAAAGTAAAATTTTAATTTATTTCATTGAAATGCAAGACTTTGAATAATTCATTAGTGAATTGTTGTGCTTTACCTTGTCACAGTTACATTCTCTTATTTTTTCTAAGTTCATTTAGAATTTCTTTCGCGAAGTGTAAGAATTTGAATATTTCAGTAGTGTCTTGTCGTGGTTTACCTTGTCACATCTACATTCTCTTGATTTTTCAAAGTTCATTTTTTATTTATTTCGTTGAAATGCAAGAGTTGGAATATTTCAGTTGTGACTTGTTGTGCTTTACCTTGTCACAGTTACATTCTCTTGATTTTTCGAAGTTCATTTCGAATTTCTGTCTTGAAATGCAAGAGTTGGAATATTTCATTAGTGTTTTGTTGTGATTTACCTTGTCACAGTTACATTCTGTTGATTTTCATAGTTCATTTTGAATTTCTTTCATTGAAATGCAAGAGTTGGAATATTTCAGTAGTGTTTTGTTGTGCTTTATCTTGTCACAGTTACATTCTCTTTATTTTTTAAAGTTCATTTTGAATTTCTTTCGTGAAATGCAAGAATTGGAATATTTCAGTAATGTCATGTCGTGGTTTACCTTGTCACAGCTACATTCTCATGATGTTTCAAAGTTCATTTTGAATTTCTGTCGTGAAATGCAAGAGTTGGAATATTTCAGTAGTGACTTGTTGTGTTTTACCTTGTCACAGTTACATTCTCTTGATTTTTCGAAGTTCATTTTGAATTTCTATCGTGAAATGCAAGAGTTGGAATATTTCAGTAGTATTTTGTTGTGCTTTACCTTGTCACAGTTACATTCTCTTATTTTTTCATAGTTCATTTTGAATTTCTTTCGTGAAATGCAAGAGTTGGAATATTTCAGTAGTGTATTGTCGTGGTATACCTTCTCACAGCTACATTCTCCTTATTTTTCAACGTTCATTTTGAATTTCTGTCGTGAAATGCAAGAGTTGGAATATTTCAGTAGTGACTTGTTGTGCTTTACATTGTCACAGTTACATTCTCATTGATTTTTCGAAGTTCATTTTGAATTTCTGTCGTGAAATGTAAGAGTTGTAATATTTCAGTAGTGTTTTGTTGTGCTTTACCTTGTCACTGTTACATTCTGTTGATTTTCATAGTTCATTTTGAATTTCTTTCGTGAAATGCAAGAATTGGAATATTTCAGTAGTGTCTTGTCGTGGTTTACCTTGTCACAGCTACATTCTCATGATTTTTCAAAGTTCATTTTCGATTTCTTTCGTTGAAATGCAAGAGTTGGAATATTTCAGTAGTGACTTGTTTTGCTTTACCTTGTCACAGTTACATTCTCATGATTTTTCGAAGTTCATTTTGAATTTCTGTCGTGAAATGTAAGAGTTGTAATATTTCAGTAGAGTTTTGTTGTGCTTTACCTTGTCACAGTTACATTCTGTTGATTTTCATAGTTCATTTTGGATTTCTTTCGTTGAAATGCAAGAGTTGGAATATTTCAGTAGTGTTTTGTTATGGTTTACCTTGTCACAGTTACATTCTCATGATTTTTCAAAGTTCATTTTGAATTTCTGTCGTGAAATGCAAGAGTTGGAATATTTCAGTAGTGACTTGTTGTGGTTTACCTTGTCACAGCTACATTCTCATGATTTTTCAAAGTTCATTTTTAATTTCTGTTGTGAAATGCAAGAGTTGGAATATTTCAGTAGTGACTTGTTGTGCTTTACCTTTTCACAGTTACATTCTCGTTGATTTTTCATAAGTTCATTTTGAATTTCTGTCGTTGAAATGCAAGAGTTGGAATATTTCAGTAGTGTTTTGTTGTGCTTTACCTTGTCACATTTACATTCTGTTGATTTTTAGAAGTTCATTTTGAATTTCTTTCATTGAAATGCAAGAGTTGGAATATTTCATTAGTGTTTTGTTGTGCTTTACCTTGTCACAGTTACATTCTCTTAATTTTTCAAAGTTCATTTTGAATTTCGTTCGTGAAATGCAAGACTTGGAATATTTCAGTAGTGGCTTGTCGTGGTTTACCTTGTCACAGATACATTCTCATGTTTTTTCAAAGTTCATCTTGAATTTCTGTCGTGAAATGCAAGAGTTGGAATATTTCAGTAGTGAATTGTTGTGCTTTACCTTGTCACAGTTACATTCTCATGATTTTTCGAAGTTCATTTTGAATTTCTGTCGTGAAATGCAAGAGTGGGAATATTTCAGTAGTGTTTTGTTGTGCTTTACCTTGTCACAGTTACATTCTGTTGATTTTCATAGTTCATTTTGAATTTATTTCAGTGAACTTCAAGATTTGGAATATTTCAGTTGTGTTTTGGTTTGCTTTAACTTGTCACAGTTACATTCTCTTGATTTTTCGAAGTTCATTTTGAATTTATGTCGTGAAATTCACGAGTTGGAATATTTCAGTAATGTTTTTTTGTGATTTACATTGTCACAGTTAAATTCTGTTGATTTTCATAGTTCATTTTGAATTTCTTTCATTGAAATGCGAGAGTTGGAATATTTCAGTAGTGTTTTGTTGTGCTTTACCTTGTCACAGTTACATTCTCATAATTTTTCAAAGTTCATTTTGAATTTCTTTCGTGAAATGCAAGAATTGGAATATTTCAGTAGTGTCATGTCGTGGTTTACCTTGTCACTGCTAAATTCTCTTGATTTTTCAAAGCTCATTTTGAATTTCTGTCGTAAAATGCAAGAGTTAGAAAATTTCAATAGTGAATTGTTGTGCTTTACATTGTCACAGTTACATTCTGTTGATTTTCAAACTTAATTTTGAAATTCTATAATTGAAATGAGCGAGCTCGAGAATTTAAATAGTGTTTTGTTGTGCTTAAAATTATCACAGTTATATTCTCTTAATTTTTCAAAGTTCATTTTGAATTTCTTTCGTGAAATGCAAGAATTGGAATATTTCAGTAGTGTCATGTCGTGGTTTACCTTGTCACTGCTAAATTCTCTTGATTTTTCAAAGCTCATTTTGAATTTCTGTCGTGAAATGCAAGAGTTGGAATGTTTCAATAGTGACTTGTTGTGCATTACCGTGTCACTGTTACATTCTCGTGATTTTTTGAAGTTCATTTGTAATTTGTGTCGTGAAATACAAGAATTGGAATATTTCAGTGGTGTTTTATTGTGCTTTACCTTGTCACAGTTACATTCTGTTAATTTTCATAGTTCATTTTGAATTTCTTTCGTGAAATGCAAGAATTGGAATATTTCAGTAGTGTCTTGTCGTGGTTTTACCTTGTCACAGCTACATTCTCATGATTTTTCAAAGTTCATTTTGGATTTCTCTCATTGAAATGCAAGAGTTGGAATATTTCAGAGCGACGTGTTGTGGTTTACCTTGTCACAGTTATATTCTCTTGATTTTTCTAAGTTCATTTTGATTTTCTGTCGTGAAATGCAAGAGTTGGCATATTTCAGTAGTGTTTTGTTGTGCTTTACCTTGTCACAGTTATATTCTGTTGATTTTCATAGTTCATTTTGAATTTATTTCATTGAAATGCAAGAGTTGGAATATTTCAGTAGTGACTTGTTGTGCTTTACCTTGTCACAGTTACATTCTCTTGATTTTCATAGTTCATTTTGAATTTCTTTCATTGAAATGCAAGAGTTGGAATATTTCAGTAGTGTTTTGTTGTGCTTTACCTTGTTACAGTTACATTCTCTTAATTTTTATAAGTTCATATTGAATTTCTTTCGTGAAATGCAAGAGTTGGAATATTTCAGTAGCGTTTCGTCGTGGTTTTACCTTGTCACAGCTAGATTCTCTTGGTTTTTCACAGTTCATTTTGGATTTCTTTCGTTGAAATGCAAGAGTTGGAATATTTCAATAGTGACTTGTTGTGCTTTCCCTTGTCACAGTTATATTCACTGGATTTTTCGTAGTTCATTTTAATTTTTTATATTGAAAGGCAGGAGTTAGAATATTTCAGTAGAGTTTTGTTGTGCTTTACCTTGTCACAGTTATAGTCGGTTGGTTTTTAGACATCATTGCGTATTTCCTTTCTTGAAATGCATGAGTTGGAATATTTCAGTAGTGTTTTGTTGTGCATTACCTTGTCACAGTTACATTCTCTTAATTTTTCAAAGTTCATTTTGAATTTCTTTCGTGAAATGCAAGAATTGGAATATTTCAGTAGTGTCTTGTCGTGGTTTTACCTTGTCACAGCTACATTCTCATGATTTTTCAAAGTTCATTTTGAATTTCTTTCGTGAAATGCAAAAATTGGAATATTTCAGTAGTGACTTGTTGTGCTTTACCTTGTCACAGTTACATTCTCATGATTTTTCAAAGTTCATTTTGAATTTCTGTCGTGAAATGCAAGAGTTGGAATATTTCAGTAGTGACTTGTTGTGCTTTACCTTGTCACAGTTACATTCTGTTGATTTTCATAGTTCATTTTTAATTTCTTTGATTGAAATGTAAGAGTTTGTATATTTCACAAGTGTTTTTTTTTCAGTTACCTTGTAAAGGATGCATTATAGTGATTTTCCTAAGTTCAGTTTAAATTTCTTTTCTGAAATGCAAGTATTGGAATACCGTTCCTTCAACTAAGATTAAATGGAAACATCGTAACTTAAACCTTGTATACAAAATACAGATATTTTATTCAAGAAATTATTAAAATATTGCAATTAAATAGCAAACTATTTCTTGATGTCCCCATGTATATGTACAGTAAAGAAATTTAATTCAGGAAATTAGGGAAAAAATGTAACTAAGTAAGTAACAAACTCTATGCTTTTTCGGCATCAATTGTCAGATATGTTGAATAAAAAATGCAAAGTCGGCATTGCTTTATTTAATTTTTTTACTGCATCATTTGTCGGATATGTTGAATAAAATATGCAAAGTCGACATAGCTTTATTTCATTTTTTAAGGTTAATTTAGACGAGGTTACGTGCGCGCACGTAACCTTACTTACATTTTTTTCCATAATTTCTTGATTTAAATTTCTGTATTGTGCATCCAAATTGTGGAATTCAGGAAAGAGTTTGTTACTTACTTGCGATTTTTTCATAATTTCTTGAATAAAGTATCTGTATTGTGTATCCAAGGTTTAAGTTTTGATGTTGCTCCTTACTTTCAGTTGAAGAAACGATATTCCAATTCTTGAATTTCACGAAAAAAATTCAAAATGAACTTTGAAAAATTAAGAGAATGTAACTGTGACAAGGTAAAGCACAAAAAAACACTTGTGAAATATTCAAACTCTTGCATTTCAATGAAAGAAATTCAAAATGAACTATGAAAATCAACAGAATGTAACTGTGACAAGGTAAAGAACAACAAAACACTACTGAAATATTCCAACTCTTGCATTTTACGGCAGAAAATCAAAATGAACATCGAAAAATCACGAGAATTTAGCTGTAACAAGGTAACTATTGAAATATTCCAACTCTTGCATTTCAACCACAGAAATTCAAAAATGAACTATGAAAAATTAAGAGAATGTAGCTTTGACAAGGTAAAGCACAACAAAACACTATTGAAATATTCCAACTCTTGCATTTCAATAAAAGAAATTAAAAATTAAATATGAAAATACACATACAGTATCTTTGACTAGGTAGATAACAACTACACTTTGCTCAAATATTTTAGATCTAGCCTTTTACTTCAGAAATCCAAAAATGAAGTTCGTTAAGTCCTCATAATGTAACTGTAGCAAGTGAATTCGCAAGATCACACTAGACAAATATTAAAAATCTTGCTTTTCAACGAAAAAAATCAAAAATGGACTTTGAAAAATCATGAGACTGTTGCCGTGACAAGGTAAACCACGACAAGACACTACTGAAATATTCCAATTCTTGCATTTGCACGACAGAAATTCAAAATGAACTTTGAAAAATTAAGAGAATGTAACTGTGACAAGGTAAAGCACAACAAAACACTACTGAAATATTCCAACTCTTGCATTTCAATGAAAGAAATTCAAAATGAACTATGAAAATCAACAGAATGTAACTGTGACAAGGTAAAGCACAACAAAACACTACTGACATATTCCAACTCTTGCATTTCACGACGGAAATTCAAAATGAACTTCGAAAAATCAAGAGAATGTAACTGTGACAAGGTAAAGCACAACAAGTCACTACTGAGATATTCCAACTCTTGTATTTCACGACAAAAATTCAAAATGAACTTTGAAAAATAATGAGAATGTAGTCGTGAAAAGGTAAACCACAACACGACACTACTGAAATATTCCAAGTCTTGCATTTCACGAAAGAAATTCAAAATGAACTTTGAAAATTAAGAGGATGTAGCTATGAAAAGGTAAAGCACAACAAAACACTAGTGAAATATTCCAACTCTTGCATTTCAATGAAAGAAATTCAAAATGAACTATGAAAATCAACAGAATGTAACAGTGACAAGGTAAAGCACAACAAAACACTACTGAAATATTACAACTCTTGCATTTCACGACATAAATTCAAAATGAACTTCGAAAAATCAAGAGAATGTAACTGTGACAAGGTAAAGCACAACAAGTCACTACTGAAATATTCCAACTCTTGCATTTCACGATAGAAATTCAAAATAAACTTTGAAAAATCATGAGAATATAGCTGGGACATGGTAAACCACGACAAGACACTGCTGAAATATTCAAATTCTTGCATTTCACGAAAGAAATTCAAAATGAACTTTGAAAAATTAAGAGAATGTAACTGTGACAAGGTAAAGCACAACAAAACACTACTGAAATATTCCAACTCTTGCATTTCAATGAAAGAAATTCAAAATGAACTTTGAAAAATCAACAGAATGTAACTGTGACACGTTAAAGCACAACAAAAAACTATTTAAATATTTCAACTCTTTAAGTTCACGAAAGAAATTCAAAATGAATTTTGAAAAATCAAGAGAATGTAACTGTGACAAGGTAAAGCACAACAAACACTACTAAAATACTCCAACTCTTGCATTTCAATGAAAGAAATATAAAATGACCTATGAAAAATCAACAGAATGTAACTGTGACAAGGTAAAGCACAACAAGACACTACTGAAATATTCCAACTCTTGCATTTCACGACAGAAATCCAAAATGAACTTTGAAAAATCAAGAGAATGTAACTGTGACAAGTTAAATCACAACAAGACACTGCTGAAATAGTCCAAATCTTGCATTTAAATGAAAAAAATTCAAAATGAACTTTGAAAAATCATGAGAATGTGACTTTGACTAGGTAAACCACAACAAAACACTACTGAAATATTCCAACTCTTGCATTTAAAGAAATAAATTCAAAATTAACTTAGAAAAATTAACAGAATGTAACTGTGACAAGGTAAAGCACAACAAGACACTACTGAAATTTTTCAACTCTTGCATTTCACGACAGAAATTCAAAATGAACTATGAAAATCAACAGAATGTAACTGTGACAAGTTAAAGCACAAAAAAACACTACTGAAATATTCCAACTCTTGCATTTCACGAAAGAAATTCAAAATGAACTTTGAAAAATCAAGAGAATGTAACTCTGACAAGGTAAAGCACAACCAAACACTACAGAAATATTCCAACTCTTGCATTTAACGACAGAAATTCAAAATGAACTTTGAAAAATCATGAGAATGTAGCTGTGACAAGGTAAACCATGGCAAGACACTACTGAAATATTCCAATTCTTGCATTTCACGAAAGAAATTCAAAATGAATTTTGAAAAATTAAGAGAATGTAACTGTGACAAGGTAAAGCACAACAAAACACTACTGAAATATTCCAACTCTTGCATTTCAATGAAAGAAATTCAAAATGAACTATGAAAATCAACAGAATGTAACTGTGACAAGGTAAAGCACAATAAAACACTACTGAAATATTCCAACTCTTGCATTTCACGACAAAAATTCAAAATTAACTTCGAAAAATCAAGAGAATGTAACTGTGACAAGTTAAAGCACAACAAGTCACTACTGAAATATTTCAACTCTTGCATTTCACGACAGAAATTCAAGATGAACTTTGAAAAATCATGAGAATGTAGCTGTGACAAGGTAAACCACGACACGACACTACTTAAATATTCGAATTCTGGTATTTCACGAAAGAAATTCAAAATGAACTTTGAAAAATTAAGAGAATGCAGCTGTGACAAGGTAAAGCACAACAAAACACTACTGAAATATTCCAACTCCTGAATTTCAACGAAATAAATTCAAAATGAACTATAAAAATCAACAGACTGTAACTGTGACAAAGTAATGCACAATAACACAATATTGAAAAATTTCGACTCTTGCATTTCACGAATCAAATGCAAAATGAACTTCGAAAAATCAAGAGAATGTAAGTGTGACAAGGTAAAGCACAACAAACACTACTGAAATACTCTAACTCTTGCATTTCACGAAAGAAATCCAAAATGAACTTTGAAAAATCAACGAGAATGTAACTGTGACAAGGTAAAGCACAACAAGACACTACTGAAATATTCCAACTCTTGCATTTCACGACAGAAATTCAAAATGAACTTTGAAAAATTAAGAGAATGTAAGTGTGACAAGATAAAGCACAATAAGACACTACTGCAATATTCCAACTCTTGCATTTCAAGGAAAAAAATCCAAAAATGAACTTTGAAAAATTAAGAGAATCTAATTGTGAAAAGGTAAAGCACAACAAGACACTACTGAAATATTCCAACTCTTGCATTTCACGACAGAAATTCAAAATGAACTTCGAAAAATCATGAGAATGTAGCTGTGACAAGGTAAACCACTACAAAACCCTACTGAAATATTCCAACTCTTGCATTTCAATGAAAGAAATTCAAAATGAACTTATGAAAATCAACAGAATGTAACTGTGACAAGGTAAAGCACAACAAAACACTACTGAAATATTCCAACTCTTGCATTTCAATGAAAGAAATTCAAAATGAACTATGAAAAATCAACAGAATGTAACTGTGACAAGGTAAAGCACAAAAAGTCACTACTGAAATATTCCAACTCTTGCATTTCACGACAGAAATTCAAAATGAACATCGAAAAATCAAGAGAATGTAACTGTGACAAGTTAAAGCGCAACAAGTCACTACTGGAATATTCTAACTCTTGCATTTCACGACAGAAATTCAAAATAAACTTTGGAAAATCATGAGAATGTAGCTGTGACACGGTAAACCACGACAAGACACTACTGAAATATACAAATTCTTGCATTTCACGAAAGAAATTCAAAATGAACTTTGAAAAATTAAGAGAATGTAACTGTGACAAGGTAAAGCACAACAAAACACTACTGAAATATTCCAACTCTTGCATTTCAATGAAAGAAATTCAAAATGAACTATGAAAATCAACAGAATGTAACTGTGACAAGGTAAAGCACAACAAAACACTACTGAAATATTCAAACTCTTGCATTTCACCAAATAAATTCAAAATGAAATTCGAAAAATCAAGAGAATGTAACTGTGACAAGGTAAAGCACAACAAGTCACTACTGAAATATTCCAACTCTTGCATTTCACGACAGAAATTCAAGACGAACTTTGAAAAATCATGAGAATGTTGCTGTGACAAGGTAAACCACGACAAGACACAACTGAAATATTTCAATTATTGCATTTTCACGAGAGAAATTCAAAATGAACTTTGAAAAATTAAGAGAATATAACTGTGACAAGGTAAAGCACAACAAAACACTACTGAAATATTCCAATTCTTGTATTTCAATGAAAGAAATTCAAAATGAACTATGAAAATCAAGAGAATGTAACTGTGACAAGGTAAAGCACAACAAAACACTACTGAAATATTCCAACTCTTGCATTTCACGACAGAAATTCAAAATGAACTTAGAAAAATCAAGAGACTGTAACAGTGACAAGGTAAAGCACAAAAAAGTCACTACTGAAATATTCCAACTCTTGCATTTCACGACAGAAATCTAAAATTAACTTTGAAAAATCATGAGAATGTAGCTATGACTAGATAAACCACGACAAGACAATACTTAAATATTCTAATTCTTGCATTTCACAAAAGAAATTCAAAATGAACTTTGAAAAATTAAGAGAATGTAACTATGACAAGGTAAAGCACAACGAAACACTTCTGAAATATTCCAACTCTTGCATTTCAATTAAGTATATTCAAAATGAACTATTAAAATCAACAGAATTTTGCTGTGACAAGGTAAAGCACAACAAAACACCACTGAAATATTCCAACTCTTGCTTTTCACCACAGAAATTCAAAATGAACTTGGAAAAATCAAGAGAATGTAA